>NC_069499.1:101042063-101147063 GCF_027579735.1 Bombina bombina | reverse complement strand
CTATAATGAAGTAACAAATGTCTTAAAGGGACATTCAAGTCAAAATAAAATTTTATGGATTTAGATAGAGCATGCAGTTTTAAGACACTTTTCAATTTACTTCCATTATCAAATTTTGATCAATCTTTTTATATTCACACTTTTTGAGGAACAGGACCCTACTGAGCATGTCCACAAGCTCACATGGTATATGCATACCAGTTTGTGATTGGCTCTGTCACATGATACTGGGGGCTGGAAAATGGGAGAAAAACATAATTTATGCTTACCTGATAAATTTATTTCTCTTGTAGTGTATCCAGTCCACGGATCATCCATTTCTTGTGGGATATTTTCCTTCCCAACAGGAAGTTGCAAGAGGATCACCCACAGCAGAGCTGCTATATAGCTCCTCCCCTCACTGCCATATCCAGTCATTCGACCGAAACAAGACGAGAAAGGAGAAAACCATAGGGTGCAGTGGTGACTGTAGTTTAATTAAAATTTAGACCTGCCTTAAAAAGGACAGGGCGGGCCGTGGACTGGATACACTACAAGAGAAATAAATTTATCAGGTAAGCATAAATTATGTTTTCTCTTAAGTGTATCCAGTCCATGGATCATCCATTACTTATGGGATACCAATACCAATGCTAAAGTACACGGATGATGGGAGGGACAAGGCAGGATTAAACGGAAGAACCTTTCTCCCCAAAACAGACTCTGAAGAAGCAAAAGTATCAAATTAGTAAAATTTTTAATAGGTATAAAGCGAAGACCAAGTCGCAGCCTTGCAAATCTGTTCAACAGAGGCCTCATTTTTAAAGGCCCAGGTGGAAGCCACAGCTCTAGTAGAATGAGCTGTAATCCTTTCAAGGGGCTGCTGTCCAGCAGTCTCATAGGCTAAGCGTATTATGCTCCGAAGCCAAAAGGAAAGAGAGGTTGCCAAAGCTTTTTGACCTCTCCTCTGTCCAGAGTAAACGACAAACAGGGAAGATGTTTGGCGAAAATCTTTAGTAGCTTGTAAGTAAAACTTCAAGGCACGGACTACGTCCAGATTATGTAAGACGTTCCTTCTTTGAAGAAGGATTAAGACACAATGATGGAACAACAATCTCTTGATTGATATTCCTGTTAGAAACCACCTTAGGTAAAAACCCAGGTTTGGTACGCAGAACTACCTTATCTGCATGAAAAATCAGATAAGGAGAATCACATTGTAAGGCAGATAGCTCAGAGACTCTTCGAGCTGAAGAAATAGCCATCAAAAACAGAACTTTCCAAGATAAAAGTTTAATATCAATGGAATGAAGGGGTTCAAACGGAACTCCTTGAAGAACTTTAAGAACCAAGTTTAAGCTCCACGGGTGAGCAACAGTTTTAAACACAGGCTTAATTCTAACCAAAGCCTGACAAAATGCCTGGACGTCTGGAACCTCTGCCAGACGCTTGTGCAAAAGAATAGACAGAGCAGAAATCTGTCCTTTTAAAGAACTAGCTGATAATCCTTTGTCCAAACCCTCTTGGAGAAAGGACAATATCCTAGGAATCCTAACCTTACTCCATGAGTAATTCTTGGATTCACACCAATGAAGATATTTACGCCATATCTTATGGTAGATTTTCCTGGTGACAGGCTTTCGTGCCTGTATTAAGATATCAATGACTGACTCTGAGAAGCCACGCCTTGATAGAATCAAGCGTTCAATCTCCATGCAGTCAGTCTCAGAGAAATTAGATTTGGATGATTGAAAGGACCTTGTATTAGAAGGTCCTGCCTCAGAGGCAGAGTCCATGGTGGAAAGGATGACATGTCCACTAGGTCTGCATACCAGGTCCTGCGTGGCCACGCAGGCGCTATCAGAATAACCGATGCTCTCTCCTGCTTGATTTTGGCAATCAGTAGAAGGAGCAGAGGAAACGGTGGAAACACAAGCCAGGTTGAAGAACCAAGGAGCTGCTAGAGCATCTATCAGCGTCGCTCCTGGGTCCCTGGACCTGGATCCATAATAAGGAAGCTTGGCGTTCTGGCAAGACGCCATGAGATCCAGTTCTGGTTTGCCCCAACGATGGATCAGTTGAGCAAACACCTCCGGATGGAGTTCCCACTCCCCCGGATGAAAAGTCTGACGACTTAGAAAATCCGCCTCCCAGTTCTCTACGCCTGGGATGTAGATCGCTGACAGATGGCAAGAGTGAGACTCTGCCCAGCGAATTATCTTTGAGACTTCTAACATCGCTAGGGAACTCCTGGTTCCCCCTTGATGGTTGATGTAAGCCACAGTCGTGATGTTGTCCGACTGAAATCTGATGAACCTCAGGGTTGCTAACTGAGGCCAAGCTAGAAGAGCATTGAATATTGCTCTTAACTCCAGAATATATATTGGGAGGAGTTTCTCCTCCTGAGTCCACAATCCCTGAGCCTTCAGGGAGTTCCAGACTGCGCCCCAACCTAGAAGGCTGGCATCTGTTGTTACAATCATCCAATCTGGCCTGCGAAAGGTCATACCCTTGGACAGATGGACCCGAGATAGCCCCCAGAGAAGAGAATCTCTGGTCTCTTGATCCAGATTTAGTAGAGGACAAATCTGAGTAATCCCCATTCCACTGACTTAGCATGCATAATTGCAGCGGTCTGAGATGCAGGTGCGCAAATGGCACTATGTCCATTGCCGCTACCATTAAGCCGATTACTTCCATGCACTGAGCCACTGACGGACGTGGAATGGAATGAAGGACACGGCAAACATTTAGAAGTTTTGATAACCTGGACTCCGTCAGGTAAATTTTCATCTCTACAGAATCTATAAGAATCCCTAGGAAGGTGACTCTTGTGAGTGGGGATAGAAAACTCTTTTCCACGTTCACTTTCCACCCATGTGACCTCAGAAATGCCAGAACTATCTCTGTATGAGACTTGGCAATTTGAAAGCTTGACGCCTGTATCAGGATGTCGTCTAGATACGGAGCCACCGCTATGCCTCGCAGTCTTAGAACCGCCAGAAGTGAGCCCAGAACCTTTGTAAAGATTCTCGGGGCTGTAGCCAACCCGAAGGGAAGAGCTACAAATTGGTAATGCCCGTCTAGAAAGGCAAACCTTAGGAACCGATGATGATCTTTGTGAATCGGTATGTGAAGGTAGGCATCCTTTAAGTCCACTGTGGTCATGTACTGACCCTCTTGGATCATGGGTAGGATGGTCCGAATAGGGGTAGGATGGTCCGAATAGTTTCCATTTTGAATGATGGAACTCTGAGGAATTTGTTTAAGATCTTTAGATCCAAGATTGGTCTGAAGGTTCCCTCTTTCTTGGGAACCACAAACAGATTTGAATAAAACCCCTGTCCCTGTTCCGTCCGCGGAACTGGATGGATCACTCCCATTACTAGGAGGTCTTGCACACAGCTTAGGAATGCCTCTTTCTTTATCTGGTTTGTTGATAACCTTGAAAGATGAAATTTCCCTTGTGGAGGAAAAGCTTTGAAGTCCAGAAGATATCCCTGAGATATGATCTCCAACGCCCAGGGATCCTGAACATCTCTTGCCCACGCCTGGGCGAAGAGAGAAAGTCTGCCCCCCACTAGATCCGTTTCCGGATAGGAGGCCGTTCCTTCATGCTGTCTTGGGGGCAGCAGCAGGTTTTCTGGCCTGCTTGCCCTTGTTCCAGGACTGGTTAGGTTTCCAGGCCTGTCTGGAATGAGCAACAGTTCCCTCTTGTTTTAAAGCGGAGGAAGTTGATGCTGCTCCTGCCTTGAAATTTCGAAAGGCACGAAAATTAGACTGTTTGGCCTTTGATTTGGCCCTGTCCCGAGGAAGGGTATGACCCTTGTCTCCAGTAATGTCAGCAATAATTTCTTTCAAGCCAGGCCCGAATAAGGTCTGCCCCTTGAAAGGAATGTTGAGTAACTTAGACTTTGAAGTCACGTCAGCTGACCAGGATTTAAGCCATAGCGCCCTACGCGTCTGGATAGCGAATCCGGAATTCTTAGCCGTTAGTTTAGTCAAATGAACAATGGCATCAGAAACAAATGAGTTAGCTAGCTTAAGCGTTCTAAGCTTGTCAATAATTTCCTCCAATGGATTTTTTATCCATTGGATCTTAAAAAGGACAACTGTCCTCAACCGGGATAGTGGTACGCTTTGCTAAAGTAGAAACTGCTCCCTCCACCTTAGGGACCGTCTGCCATAAGTCCTGTGTAGTGGCGTCTATTGGAAACATTTTTCTAAATATAGGAGGTGGGGAAAAGGACACACCAGGTCTATCCCAATCCTTGCTAATAATTTCTGTAAGCCTTTTAGGTATAGGAAAAACGTCAGTACACACCGGCACCGCATAGTATCTATCCAGCCTACACAATTTCTCTGGAATTGCAACTGTGTTACAGTCATTCAGAGAAGCTAATACATCCCCAAGCAATACACGGAGGTTCTCAAGCTTAAATTTAAAATTAGAAATCTCTGAATCAGGTTTCCCCGAGTCAGAGATGTCACCCACAGAATGAAGCTCACCGTCCTCATGTTCTGCATACTGTGACGCAGTATCAGACATGGCTCTTACAGCATTTGCGCGCTCTGTATCTCTCCTAACCCCAGAGCTATCGCGCTTGCCTCTTAATTCAGGCAATCTAGATAATACCTCTGACAGGGTATTATTCATGATTGCAGCCATGTCCTGCAAGGTAATCGCTATGGGCGTCCCTGATGTAATTGGCGCCATATTAGCGTGCGTCCCCTGAGCGGGAGGCGAAGGGTCTGACACGTGGGGAGAGTTAGTCGGCATAACTTCCCCCTCGACAGAACCCTCTGGTGATAATTCTTTTATAGATAAAGACTGATCTTTACTGTTTAAGGTGAAATCAATACATTTAGTACACATTCTCCTATGGGGCTCCACCATGGCTTTCAAACATAATGAACAAGTAGGTTCCACTGTATCAGACATGTTTAAACAGACTAGCAATGAGACTAGCAAGCTTGGAAAACACTTTAAAACAAGTTTACAAGCAATATAAAAAACGTTACTGCACCTTTGAGAAACACAAATTTTGTCCAAATTTGAAATAACAGTGAAAAAAGGCAGTTACACTAACAAAATTTTTACAGTGTATGTAACAAGTTAGCAGAGCATTGCACCCACTTGCAAATGGATGATTAACCCCTTAATACCCAAAATGGAATAATAAAAGACAAAAACATTTTTTAAACAGTCACAACTGCCACAGCTCTACTGTGGCTTTTTACCTCCCTCAATACGACTTTTGAAGCCTTTTGAGCCCTTCAGTCCTGGAACATGCAGGAAGAAGCTGGATGTCAGTTCCTCCAGGAACTGTTTGTAGGCAAAATTCAAGCCAGCCATGTGGAAAAAACTAGGCCCCAATAAGTTTTATCACCAAACATATATAAAAAACAATTAAACATGCCAGCAAACGTTTTAAAATACACTTTTATAAGAGTATGTATCTCTATTAATAAGCCTGATACCAGTCGCTATCAATGCATTTAAGGCTTTACTTACATTACTTCGGTATCAGCAGCATTTTCTAGCAAATTCCATCCCTAGAAAAATATTTTAACTGCACATACCTTATTGCAGGAAAACCTGCACGCTATTCCCCCTCTGAAGTTACCTCACTCCTCAGAATATGTGAGAACAGCAAAGGGTCTTAGTTACTTCTGCTAAGATCATAGAAAACGCAGGCAGATTCTTCTTCCAAATACTGCCTGAGATAAACAGTACACTCCGGTACCATTTAAAAATAAACTTTTGATTGAAGAAATAAACTAAGTATAAAACACCACAGTCCTCTTACGACCTCCATCTTAGTTGAGAGTTGCAAGAGAATGACTGGATATGGCAGTGAGGGGAGGAGCTATATAGCAGCTCTGCTGTGGGTGATCCTCTTGCAACTTCCTGTTGGGAAGGAGAATATCCCATAAGTAATGGATGATCCGTGGACTGGATACACTTAACAAGAGAAAAATACATTTGTCAGAAAAAAAAAAAAAAAAAATAGGGTGTATTTGAAATTGAGTAAGTGCTATTGCTTTGTCTTTTTATTATGTACAGTACTTGTTAATTGTGTAATCCTACTGCATTGAGTGGTTCTTTATATCACAAAAGCCTAGGGAAAAACTTTACATTAAAAAGGGATAGTAAACCCAAAAAATTATTTCATGATTCAGATAGAGCATGCAATTTTAAAAAGGGACATTATACACATTTTTTCTTTGCATAAATGTTTTGTATATGATCTATTTATATAGCCCATAAAGTTTTTTTTTTTTTAAATAGTATATTATAGTTTATATAGTTTTGCTTATTTTTAAATAACATTGGTCTGATTTTCAGACTCCTAACCAAGCCCCAAAGTTTTATGTGAATACCGTCAGCTACCTTCTCCAGCTTGCTCCTGTTTGTGTAAAGGGTCTTTTCATATGCAAAAGAAGGGGGAGTTTCTTATTTGCCACTTGCAATGGGCTTTCCAGCTACCTTTTCAACAGAGCCAAAATGACAGCTTCTAAGTAAGTTTCTAAACAGTTTTATACTGAATTTTTATGTCAGTATCTGTGCATCTTATTCTTTATAGTAGTGTCTATAACATGCAGTTATATGAAAATGAGTGTATACTGTCCATTTAAGCATCTTTCTTATTTACTCCCAGGGCTCGACAAACCCAGGAGCCTGGTAGCCACTGGCTCCTAGAATTTTACCCCTGGCTCCTAACTTTTTGGGTTATTGTCCATATGTCTATATACAAATCCAACGGTCTGGCTCCTAAGAATATGCCTGGCTCCTAAATTTTCTTACTGGCTCCTAATTTGTAAACACATTTGTCAAGCACTATTACTCCTATTAGCAATGTGTATTTGTTCTCTTGGTATCTTAATTTGAAAAAGCAGGAATGTTAAAGTGATGGTACATTTCAGACTGTTGCAATAAAACATATTAGCTTGCAAGTAAAACCACATAATTATTTTTTTTAAGTGTATATATATTTTAAAATAAAAGGTTTATAATCCTAATTGGTATTGTCTGTTCCTCCGCCCCCCTTCATTTCCTCTTTTGGCTGGGCTGTGATGTATAGAGCAGTCACATCCACTCTCTACATAGACTTTCTATGGGCTTTAAAGGGGCTGGACTTCAAGATTGTCAACTGACACAGATGTTTATGGGATGTTCACTGGTATTGTCATAACATTGTAATAGAAGCATTACTATATGCACTAATTTAACCCTTTTACAGAAAGATTTAAAATGGCAAAGATTACATTTATGGCATTTGATTATTTAAAGTTTACCATCACTTTAAGTGCAATAGCACCCTTGACTTTCTTCTACAGAAATTACAGTTAGTCGGTCTTAGTGCACATATTTTGTAAATATATACATACATGTGCTAATATGTATATGGTATGCAAGCAGAACATTCCCTAAACTAGCTGGCCTAATTTCAAATATGAGTTTTGCCTCTTGATAATAAAAATTGTGCATGTCAAATTTAAAAAGATGCTCAAGTCAAAATGAATCTTTTATGATTCAGACAGAGCATGCAATTTTAAACAACTTTTAAATTTACCTCCATTAACAAAGTGTACAGACCTTTTAAATTTACATGTTGGGTCACGAGCTCCTATTAAGCATGTGCAAGAATTCACAGTATATCGTATATGCTTTTGCGATTGGCTGATGGCTGTCACATGATACAGGGGAGTGGAAATAGACATAACTGAAATTTATCAAAAATCTACTACTCCCTTTAAGTTCAGACTAAGTTCTATCGCATTGTTTTATCAAATATACTGTATTTACTGGTCCTTTAACTAGAAACATTTTAATAATATTGACCTTTTTGTTAAAATGCTTCTCATTTTGTAAGAAGCTTTACAGTGCATGCAACAAACAGCACAGGCTAGTAATCCATGCACCAGAGAAATCGAGCATCCTTATCACATGCATGTTCTGATGGCCGGAGATGCCAAACGTAATTTTTTTTTTTCAAAATTTCTCAACTTTTGTCTACCTTTCAATTGTACATTTTAAAAATCTTAAAGGGATAGGAAACCTAAAAATTCTCTTTCATGGTTTATAGAGAATACAATTTTAAACAACTTTGCAATTTACTTCTATTCTATAATTTGAAACGTTCTTGGTATAATTTGTTGAAGCAGCAATGCACTACTGGGAGATAGCTGAACACATTGAGCGAGCCAATAACAAGATATATGTGCAGCCACCAATCAGCAGCTCCTGAGCGTACCTAGGTATCCTTTTCAACAAAGAATACCAAGAGAGCAAAACAAATGAAATAATTTTCATATAACTGCATGTAATAGACACTAATATAAGGAATAATATGCATAGATACTGATCTAAAATTACAGTATGAAACCTTTTAAAAAAAAACTTAACTTAGAAGCTACCAGTTTAGCACTGTTGAAAAGGGGTGGAGGGGACAGCCACTGAAATGGGCTGGAAAGCAGAAAGAGCAGACACTCCCCCCCTCCCCCTGTATATGAAAACACCCTTTACACAAACAGGAGCAAGCTGGGAGTAGGTAGACAACAGTCTACTTCTAAAACTTTGGGGCTTGGTTAGGAGTCTGAAAATCAGCACAATGTTATTTAAAAAATAAGCAAAACTAAACATTAGTACAAAAAAAACACAACAACCCTGTATGGCAGTGCTTGATTATCCCGGGCGCCTGGGTGCCACCCATGCCTTAAAAATTGTGTCTGGCGACTCAGTTTTCTTTCCCCAATTGTCCCTTATCTACTGCCACTTGATCTCCACTAGTTTACTTGTGGCTGCGGCAAGGTCAGATGGGCAGGGGCTATTGAGAATGCGCTAGGGCTGCTGAAAATAATCGATTCAGTGATGCAGCCGTTAACGATGCTGCATCAATGCAAGTGCAGACCTGAATCGATTCAGGGGTCAGTGACGTCATTGCGCAACGTCACATGACCCTGCCTCTCTCACAGAGCAGTATATTCAGAGAAGCCAACATAAGGGAGTCTGTCTCCGGGTTTTAACACCAGCTGCATCACATTAGGACTTTGTGTGCACACTGCGCAGATATCTGACACGGTGAGCACTCTAAACAGACCTCCCCCCTCTCACACACAAATGTTCTGGTCAGGAATTTTTATTACGCTAATGCTGACAGCAGCCTGATGTAAACAGTGAATCTTTTCTTGTATTATCGATTCACTGTTTACTGTTGCGGTCTCTGCTGCATGTTTGCTCTCTGTCATATCCCTAGCCCAAACGAGCATTTATAGGTTGCTATTCGATATAGTAAGTCAAGTTTTACAAAAGTCGCACAATTTATACTTTATTTTCAACATATGAGAGGCAATTGTGTGCCTTTTGTAAAACTTGACTTACTATATCTAATAGCAACCCATAATACTATATCTAATAGGCTGCTGTCGGCATTAGGTGTCATAAAAATTCCTGACCAGAACATTTGTGTGCGAGAGGCGAGGTCTGTTGAGAGTGCTCTCCGTGTTAGATATCTGCACAGTGTGCACACAAAGTCCTGATGTGGTGCAGCTGGTGTAAAACCCGGAGACAGACTCCCTTGAACATGCAGCTGTAGTTAGGGAGACAGAGCTACTCTGGAACTCCAGACTCATTATTTCTCACTGTGCATTTACACTTTCCTTTTTAAAATAAATCTACAGATACATTTCTTTCTGTGCATATTCTATTATGTTTATTAGCGATGTCCCATCTTTCACAGTTGTTTGAAAGATTACGTGTGTGTGTGTGTGTGTGTGTGTGTGTGTGTGTGTGTGTGTGTGTGTGTGTGTGTGTATACACACACACAAATATGGAATAGAACAAGTTCATGAAAATCATGGGCAGTGCACTTGTGGAATGTCTTACATATCTTGTTTGTATGCCAAATTTTACCTCAATAAAAATATTATTTAAAAAAAAAAAAAATCATGGGCAGTAATCGTGATGCATTGCAGAATCAAATCGGAGACAGGATAAATCGTAATCGAATCGTGAGACCAGTGAAGATGCACACCCCTAGCATGCGCGCAGGCTTTTTTGTGGCCGTAAGAGTCAGAACACAAAGCTATCATTGAAGACTGAGAAAGCAGCACAGTGGGAAGTCTATCCCACATTGTACCCGGCCTGGAGTTTTAAAAAAAGAAAACTACTTCCTATTAGGTCATAGTTACCGTCCTTAAGTCACGTGACATTTCACCCAATAACAGTTCTGCGATCTGCACATGGCGCGAGTCATAGCGCACGTGATCGCAGGTGGCAACCGTTACCAGGCTTCTCATTTAGAGTCAGTGGCAGTGAACAGTACAGATGCGGCGAGCTTTGTAACGCTCACTATTGTCTTTTCGCTCCGGTGGGTTCTAAAGACAGTTTTCCTGTCCGGATAGGTAGTGCTATGGCTCACTGACTAAAGAGGAATATTACTTTTTTAACACCCCAGTTCA
Source organism: Bombina bombina (assembly GCF_027579735.1). Classification (NCBI taxonomy): domain Eukaryota; kingdom Metazoa; phylum Chordata; class Amphibia; order Anura; family Bombinatoridae; genus Bombina; species Bombina bombina. Next base: position 101,136,620 of record NC_069499.1, on the reverse strand, counting down.
AAATGCAGTGCTTCCTGTGACTGACTGATCAGCCAACAGTGTGTGACTGTACCCCAGCTAGCTCAATCAAAAGCAGCAGGTGTACTGAGGGACCATCCGTGACGAGATTGCTGTCTAACTGCTGGGAGGGCAGGATAGGCTGGGTTCCTTCATGCACTGAAAAAAAGTAGCGTTCAACCCTGGGTAAAGGCCACTGAAACAGCCAGAGCACAGGTGTACCAAGGAAAGTCTGTGGCAGTCAGTACATTTAAAGCTAGCACAACCATAAGGTGCCATTCAGATCAGGACTGAGTTCATTTGATTGTATTTTAATAATGAAAGAAGAGGATCTGAGCCTCAAGCCCAGTTCTCAACATGACATTAAAAAATATTTATAACTTTTCTAAACATTTTCTTAGATTTTTTATGCTATCAATTGTCAAAATAAAATAAATTATATTTAGCTGCACTGCTAGCCGTACATGCTGATCTATTTATATATCCAGTTTATGTTTTTTGATGTATGAACTAATTCTCTAATAAGGACAACACCCTGTAAACTTTGGGCTTTAATATATATATATCCTACAAAACATGTATGCAAAGAAATATCTAGTGAATGCCCCTTTAAGAGACTTGAAATAATAAAAAACAAACAAACAAAAAAAACACTTTGTAAACTTGCTATTGTTTATGTATCAATCTCATTCGTGTGCTGGCAAACTACACATTTAGTATCAACTATATACAAAAGGTAGCAACATAATTCACAGTGCCAATACAAAAAGCACAAAGCCTACACAAAGGAATACAGTATATGGAACATTAGTTACTTACTAGTAAGAAGTTGTATATATTTTATACAAAATAAAATAGTGTCCCATGCCTGTGAGATGTACATTATGTTTGGACAAATATATATATATATATATATATATATATATATATATATATATATATATATATATATATATATATATATATATTTGGTAAAATAAAACAAAATTGCACACAGTGTCATGTACACTTTAATTATACAGGTTCCTGCCTTTTATACCTGCACCCGTTGTCCATTAACCCATTCCATGAAAACACAACTGTTGCAACAGCGGCATCTTGTGGATGCAAATCATATTGCATCAAAATTTATTTTTTTTTATTTTTTAAATGGAATAGGTAAGTGACATCTGTATAAAAAAATTAAAAACATAAAAACCCATATATACAATTAAGAGGAGCATGAAAATATGACCCTAATGCTGTGAATTATTCTGGTTGGTCATTTTCATGCTCCTTTAATTGTATATATGGGTTTTTATGTTTTAAATTTTTTATACAGATGTCACCTATTCCATTTGAAAAATACAAAAAAATAAATTTTGATGCAATAGAATTGACAACAGGTGCAGGTATAAAAGGCAGGAACCTGTATAATTAAAGTGTACATGACTAAGAGCCTATAGCAGGCTTGAAACGTTGTATATGTTGCTGGGACCCTATATGTAAAGAAATAAAGGTCTTTTATTGATTTTGGAGGCTGGAGTTTTTTTTTTAATTATTTTGGATACTGAGGAGACTTGGCAAGTCTGTCACTCCGTGCCCCACTGGAAAAAGAAAAGGTGTGCTGTTTCCACATTTCTTGGATATCACTATATTATTATTAGCATCATTACTATTGAACCAAAAATGTATATTTTGAGACTGCTCTATTTTTTTTTTCCGGAACCATGGCTTCTGAAATCCACTATTTTCCCCACACATATAGTGGAGCAGTGAGCACTTCAATAAAATATAAATATCTAAAGTAATTAGAAGATGCTCTTAAAGGGATACTAAACCCAGATAAAGCATGCAATTTTAAGCAACTTTCTAATTTACTCCTATTATCATTTTGTATTTGTTCTCTGGTTATCTTTATTTAAAAAAAACAGGAATATAAAGATTAGGAGCCGGCCTATTTTTGTTATCTTTGCTTATTGGTTTGCTAAAGGTAGCAACCAATAAGCAAGCACTATCCAGGGTGCTGAACCTAAAATGGGCTGGTTTCTAAGCTTTACATTACTGCTTTTTAAAGTAAGATAGCAAGAGAATGAAGAAAAAATAGGAGTAAATTAGAAAGTTGCTTAAAAGGGTCATGAAACCCAACATTCTTATTTCATGATTCAGATAGAGAATAAAATGTTAAACAACTTTAAAATTGTATTCTCCATCTGAATCATGAAAGAAAAACGTTGGGTTTCATGTCCCTTTAAAATCGCATGATCTATCTGAATCATGAAAGAAAAAATTGGGTTTAGTATCCCTTTAAGTATATCTAAACAAATTATAACATTTTACTTCTAACTATAAAATATTTTTGAAAAATAGTTCCGTATGTATTCTCCTCTGGTTTAATTACTAGAATATGATAGATATAAATCCACTCTGTCCAGATGTGTCCACAAACTCTATACTTAAAGGGACAGTAAAGTAAAAAATTAAAAACTTTCATGATTTAGATAGGGCATGTAATTTTAAACTTCCCAATATACTTTTATCATCAAATTTGCTTTGTTCTCTTGGTATTCTTTTTTGAAAGCTAAACTTAGACTCAAACTAATTTCTAAACTGCCTCTTATCTCAGTGCATTTTGACAGTTGTCCACAGTTAAGACAGTGCTAGTTCATGCGTCATATAGATAACACTGTCCTCACTCACGTGGAGTTATTTATGAGTCAGCACAGATTGGTTAAAATTCATGTGTCAAAAGAACCGAAATAAGGGGCGGTCTGCAGAGCCTTAGATACATGGTAATCACAGAGGTAAAAAATTATATTTATATAACTGTTTTGGTTATGCAAAACAGGGGAATGAGTAATAAAGTGATTAGCTATCTTTTTAACCCCTTAATGACCAAGGACATACAGGGTACGTCCTATAAAAACTGTCAGTTAACGACCAAGGACGTACTCTGTACGTCCTCAAGGGGTTTCAAGCGGTGGAAGCGACCAGCCGCTTTCAAAGTATTGCAGTGAGCCTCAATGTTAAGGCATCAATGCAATACCTTTTTTTGCCAATTTTTTTATAAAACACTTTTTTTTTTAGCAAACCGAGTACTGGCAGACAGCTGCCAATACCCAAGATGACAGGCAAAAAGGTAGAGGAGGGAGGGTTAGAGAGCAGTTGGGGGGGGGGGGGGGGGGGGAATCCAACACTGCATTATACATGATAGATAGATATATATATAAGATGGCGATGACAATTGTGAGGTGGGGGAGGGAAAAGAGCTGTTTGAGGGGGTCAAGGAGGGATCAGGGGGTGGGATGCTGATCTCTACACTAAAGCTAAAATTAAGCCCTTAACTGCTGGGCATAATACAAGTGTGGTGCGCAGCGGCATTTAGCGGCCTTCTAATTACCAGAAAGCAACGCCAAAGCCATATATGTCTGCTATTTCTGAACAAAGGGATCCCAGAGACGCATTTACAACCATTTGTGCCATAATTACAAAAACTGTAAATAATTTCAGTAAGAAACCTAAAGTAAAAAAAAAAAAAAAAAAAAAATTTTTTTTTTACAAACGCATTTGGTGGTGAAATGGTAGCATGAAATACCAAAATGGGCCTAGATCAATACTTTGGGTTGTCTACTAAAAATAAATATATACATGTGAAGGGTTATTCCGGGATTCCTGACAGATATCAGTGTTACAATGTAACTATTGCTAAAAAATTTTTTGGGGGGGGGGAATGGTTTGGAAATTGCAAAGTGCTACTTGTATTTATTGCCATATCACTTGCAAAAAAAGCAAAGAACATGTAAACATTGGGTATTTCTAAACTCAGGACAAAATTTAGAAACTATTTTGCATGGGTGTTTTTTGGTGGTTGTAGATGTGTAACAGATTTTGGGGGTCAAAGTTAGAAAAATTGTGGGGGGTTTTTCATCATATTTTTTTTGTAGTTTGTGCCCATACTTTCAGGCAGTTGATAGTTATGATTTTTTTTTTATTTGTTTTATAATAAATTATAAGATGATATGATGAAAATAATGGTATCTTTAGAAAGTCTATTTAATGGCGAGAAAAACGGTATATATGTGTGGGTACAGTAAATGAGTAAGAGGAAAATTACAGCTGAACACAAACACCACAGAAATGTAAAAATAGCCCTGGTCCCAAACAGTGACCACAGCATTTTTCAATTTCTTTACCAAGGGGTTAAACAATAAAATTCTTGAGTAAACTGTCCCTCTAAAGGGATATTAACCCCTTAACGACCAGGTACGTGCTGCAAAAATTGTCAGTGACAATGGACGTACCTGGTACGTCCTCTTTCTAATTGAGTGTTGGAAGCGATTGTGATCGCTTCCAGCAGCTCTCAGGGTATTGCAGTGATGCCTCGATATTGAGGCATCCTGCAATACCCTTTTTTTAAGCATCCAATGCAGAGAGAACCACTCTGTGGCCCTCTCTGCATCGGCCATCAATGGTGCCGACCGTTGGTGGTGGGAGCTGCTGCTGGGAGACGGGTGGGCGGCCCATCGATGGTTACTTCCTGTCCCTGTACCCAGTAAGTGCGCGCAGTCGCGGTAGCGTGTGAGGGGGTGGCTCATGCGCCACATTTGCATAATAAATATATATTATTTGTGAAGGATGCAGAAAGAGGGGGGAATTTAATATTGGACAAGGGATCTGGAAGGGAAATAGGGTATTGAGGGGGGCAGCCACACTATAGAAATGTTTTATTTAGAAATAAAGAAAAAAGCATTGGGGGGGGGGGGGCAAACTGGGTACTGGCAGACAGCTGCCAGTACCCAAGATGGTGGCAAATAGGTAGAGGGGGAGGGTTAGAGAGCTGTATGGGGGGGGGACCCAGCAGTGCAGAATCAATTAAAAAAAAAAAATATATATATATATATATCTTTTTGTTTTAGTACTGGCAGACTTTCTGCCAGTACTTAAGATGGCAGTGACAATTGTGAGGCGGGGGAGGGATGCTGATCTCTACACTAAAGCTAAAATTAACTTCTTAACTGCTGGGCATAATACAAGTGTGGTTTGCAGCGTCATTTAGCTGCCTTCTAATTACCAAAAAGCAACGCCAAAGCCATATTTGTCTGCTATTTCTAAATAACGGGTAAACCCAGAGAAGCAGTTACAACCATTTGTGCAATAATTGCACACACTGTTTGTAAATAATTTCAGTGAGTAACCTAGTTTGTGAAAAAGTTAGTAAAAAAAGTGAACAATTTTTTAATTTGATAGCATTTGGCGGTGAAATATACCAAAATGAACCTAGATCAATACTTTGGGTTGTCTACTACACTAAAGCTAAAATTAACCCTACAGGCTCCCTAATTAACCCATTAACTGCTGGGCATAACACATGTGTGGTGTGCATCGGCATTTAGCGGCCTTCTAATTACCAAAAAGCCATATTTGTCTGCTATTTCTGAACAAAGGGGATCTCAGAGAAGCATTTACAACCATATGTGCCATAATTGCACAAGCTGTTTGTAAATAATTTCATCATTTCAGTGAGAAACCTAAAGTTTGTGAAAAAGTTAGTAAAAAAGTGAGCGTTTTTTTTTTAGTTGATCGTATTTGGTGGTGAAATGATGGCATGAAATATACCAAAAATGGGCCTAGATCAATACTTTGGGTTGTCTTCTAAAATATATATATATATATATATATATATATATATATATATATATATATATATATATATATACATACATATATACACACACATATACATACACACACACACGTGAAGGGTTATTCAGGGATTCCTAACAGATATCAGTGTTACAATGTAACTATGGCTAATTTTGAAGAAAAAAAAATGGTTTTGAAATAGCAAAGTGCTACTTGTACTTATTGCCCTATAACTTTATGTAAACATTGGGTATTTCTAAACTCAGGACAAAATTTAGAAACTAATTTAGCATAGGAGTTTTTTGGTGGTTGTAGATGTGTAAGATTTTGGGGTCAAAGTTAGAAAAGTGTTTTTTCCTCATGTTTTCATCATATATATAAAAAAAAATATAGTAAATTATATATGATGAAAATAATGGTATATTTAGAAAGTCTGTTTAATGGCGAGAAAAACTGTATATAATGTGTGTGGGTACAGTAAATGAGTAAGAGGAAGATTACAGCTAAACACAAACACTACTAAAAATGGTCTGGTCACTAAGGGGTTACAGTAATTTTAACATAAATATATATATATATATATATATATATATATATATATATATATATATATATATAAAAAATAAAGCGCCAATATCTAAATAGTGAATAAAGCATTTGTAAACTATATAAAAAACTGGGCTTTTGTTAGCAAAATTTACATTACTTAACAGAATTAACGCCTTTGCTATGGACAATTAGTGAAAGATAAAAAGGAGCTCCTGACTGATTAAGCAATCGTTATGTAGCATGTTGCAGGGTTAAAGATCTGAATCCTGCAGTAACCACTATGGGGACAGTGTAAAAACACAATACTCTGAATTAAAAAGAATATCTGCCAATAATACATATCAGAAAACACACTTGCATATTTTTTTGTAATACATAACAATTACATTTTGAGTATTGTGTCACAGTCAACACATGCCATCAGTCATCACACTCAGGAACCAGCAAGGGATTTGAGGAGCCAAAAGTGTACTTTGATATTTCTATAACAATAACTATAGCATTAAAACGATGTAAATTTGACAAATGTTTTGCCCATTGTCACAGACATTATTATTGTTATATGTATCCCCAGGTGCCACATCTACCTGTAGCCGCACTTACCGTCACTTTCGGCCCTAACAAGAAGGGACATGCCCTTCAGCCTTTCCACATAGCCGGAGGACACATGCCCGGTGCCTCGATCATCCCACTGACGATCCTCATTAAGCGTGTAGACCTTCACCCGCCGCCGAGTGTCAGTCATGGTGTTTCTTCTCTGCCCCAGGAGGCCCGAGCTCCGGGCTTTCCTGGTGACTCTAACCCGCTCAGCAGAGCCCGATACCCGCGCTTTCCTGCCACCCGTACCCCGCTTCGCAGTGCCGGACCTCAGGCCCTTTCTCAAAATTCGACCACGAAGAGCAAAGCCAGATACAACGTTTTTCTTGAAACCCTTACCACGTCTGGCAGGGCCCAATCCACGAGCTTTCCTGACACCCGTTGCTGCTTGTGTGTGTCCTTTGTGCGTAAAACGCAGGCCCCGATCCCCAAAATGTTCCTACTATATGATACCTCAATACTCTGCAATTTGAAGGCCAAAGTGTTGTTTTTAGGTGAATGGGGCTAATTTTCCCCACACTGCCACCTACAGGGCCCAGACCGCGGTGTTTCCTGCTAAAAAACCTCCAGCAGTGGGGCGGTAAATATTGTCACAGTCTTGACAGTGATCCTCTCTCTACGTAGAGATTACTTCTAGGCCATGCCCACCGGGAGAATCCACAGAGCAGCGGTCAGGCCTCTTCGCCTCACCAGTTACCTTCCCATCCGTTTCCTCCTCACGTCCTCTGTATGTCCAGGTCCAAGGTCGAAGTCTAGGCACTGCAAGCCTCCGTCATGATGGGCTAGCACCCGCTGGGGTTAGGCGCTGTAAAAAGCCGCTGCCTTTCCGACGAAGAACAATAATACTCGCAGTGAGCGAAAGCAGATAACGGGGATGATCAACGATTCGACTGCTGGGCCAGAAAAAAAAAACAATGAGGGGTAACAATCAATTTAGGTCGCTGAGGTAAACAAAAAAATAATAAGCTTGGCTTAGTATTTCCAGCCGCTGATCACTATCTCCGCTAACATGCCGCCGTTCCCGGTGTCTCCGCCCTCTCCTGACCGAGCCTGGCCCAGTGTGTCAGTCACAGCCCCGCCATGTTTTCTCATCCCCTCCCCCTCAGTCAGTGGCCCAACTGGAGCGTCGCCCAGTGTCACCCGGGGAGGCGGTTGTCTGAGCCCCCTAATGAATTCTCTGCTCCCCTCTTATGAGTTTTATAATAAACTTTTGGGGCTCTTATGTGGCGAGCTATGTAACTTTAGAGCCTCAAATAAGGTTACTATAATGATATTACATAGAAAGAAATATGTTGTATATATGGAAAGTTCAACATTACCTATGTTATCTTATTGAGATGGTTCATTAACAGTCTAAAACTAGTTTGTTTTGTAAACAACATATTCTTGGAGGAAAGTGTGAACTTTTAGTGAATCTATCCAGCTTTGCAAGAAACCCTCCAAACTCTAGATCCATTTAAGTGAAACAGTGTAAATAGCCCCTCTGTCCACTTTATTATATTTTGTTTAAACCCTTTGTAATCTTTTTAAAAATAACACAATAGTATTTTTTTTGCTTATTCGATATGTATGAAGCTGTGACAAATGGGAAGTTGTTTTGGGGTACTAGCTAAGATTTGAAAAGAAGGTTATAGATTGCACATCATAAACTAGAAGGAATCCTCACTTTGTGCTAACAGTCATAAAACTATTATATACTAGGAAAATACAGAGCTTTTTATATAATAATCAAAGCCAAAGTATGACCAAGGTTGCACCAAAGTTAAGTTGAATGACAATGTGCATTTATATAGAACACTATAGTATAAGTACAATTAAACAAATATATACTTATAGTAATACAACAGTAAAGTGGAATCAACCATATGGTTATGTTACAATAAAATGTCCTTAGTTGCCTAAGAGCTCTTATTGCTGTTTGCGTCCTCTAGGCATGACAAACTCAGACCACACCAAGGTTATTGTCCTTATATTCCTGGGTTTCGAAAAGAAAGATAATGGTACCACACTCCGTAAAAATATATTTTTATTGAAAATTCTTTAAAATTCAAAAAGTGAAATATGTGACAGCCTTGCCACTTGGTTGAAGAGAGAGCGCAGCACACGGGCTTATGCGTTTCGGCAGGTTTATATTCCTGGGCACATAGTGCTAACACACACTCCAGAATACATACACTGTGGTGTAAGTTCTTGGAAGTCCCAAGGGCATGTACTGTGTGCAGGCCTGCTAATAGGGGGCTACATAAAGTCATACCTCATTAAGACATCCAGTCCCTCGTATTATGTACAGGTTGGATTGCGCCTTCTACGATAGAAGTATTGCCTTATCCACATATACCTCATGCATCCGGGAAAATGTTTATCCAGGAGGGAGACGTCCACATGCAATCCACAATACTTAATGGGTAGGAAGTAACTGGCAGCACAATCTTGTATTGGCGGTCCTCACTACTGTGCATCAGACATAAACTCCGGCACTATCCACAAGCCGAACATCAACTCAGTACATTTTTATTTGGTTGTAAATGGGAAATAATAGATATGTATTGTACCAATGAAGGATATTTGTTCCAAAATATAAAATAAAGGTTGAAAGAAAAAAATAATTGTGTGCTCTATCTGAATCTTGAAGGTTTAATTTTGAGTGTCCCTTTAAGTCAGTTATATACACAATGTGAAGTGGATTCCTATACTAAAAAGCAAAGGGGGTGATCATACTTATAAAATGTGATGTCGCCTATGAACCGTCATTTATAGAGAAAGACATGGAAGGTAGATACTTAATAATTGTTTGTAAATTAAACAATGTTATGTGCACACTTATAAATGTATACGCAGCAAATGTTAATCAAATCAGCTTTTTCGAACATCTGTCACAGAAAATCAAGTGGGTAAGAGAGGACCGCTCTTGATAGGGGTGATTTCAACATTACATGGAACCCTTTTACAGATAAAAATCTGCTTAGAGGCAAGGAATTAAACTCGGTTTTAATAAACTTGTCTAGATCTTTTTGTAATATTACAATTCCATTTAACTTGTTTGAAGCATGGCGTTGTTTGCGGCCTAATGATCATGACTATACCCTTTACTCTCGGACCAGTAATTCTCACATTGGTTTGATCTTTTGTGATTTGTAGATTTTTGAAAGGGTCACTGCTGCACCTATTCACATATAACCCTGATCAGACCATGACATGGTCTCCTTTCCCCTCAGCTTTGCTACCCAAGTGGAGAGGTCCCCATCCTGGCGGCTGTCTGATAATCTTTTAGCCAACCCTTGGACTTTGAATACCCTACAACATATTCAGGAGTTTCTACTACTTAATGACACAGAAAAGGTTAATGGTGAGGTACTCTGGGCTTCATTATAGGCCTATCTTAGAGGGACCTTCTTGAAGAGGGCTGCACATCTTAAAGGGACAGTCTAGTCAAAATTAAACTTTCATTATTCATATAGGACATGTAATTTTAATCAACTTTCAAATTTACTTTTATCATCAAATTTTCTTTTCTTGCTTGATATTCTTAGTTTAAACTAAACCTAGGTAGGCTCATCTGCTAATTTATAAGTCCTTGAGGGCTGCCTCTAATCACATGCTTTTTAAATTGTTTTTCACAACAAAAGACTTGATAGTTCACGTGGGCCATATTGTCAGTATATGGCCGGGTTATACAATTTATTTAATAATTACTCTTTAAAATAACCCCCAATTAAAATGCATGTACGAAACAATTAAAATCAATATTTATTCCTAAATTCTTTACGATAAGTTAAAGTTATAAACACATTGAATTATATTTATAGAAACCAGATTATGAATCTAATGATGCACACTTACTGCTGTTACAATATTCTATACAAAGATCATAAAAATATACCTTTACAATTTACTTTATTCACAATGAGCACATTAAAAAACCACAATAAAATACCAGAATCTTCTGTTATTACCCAATAACTCTAGTTCAATGCTCAATATGGATTACCGACTTACTATGCTTAATTAATAACTACCAGGGATTTAATCACAATAACCAGTTTATGTACAGTTCTGAAATCTGGAGTATAAAACCCTGTCTAGTAAATAAATTATTTAGCAATAATGACTAGTTAAGACTACACATGACTATGGATATAACTTAAAATACAAATTGTGCCCTTTTAAAATTACTAACTGCAATCTAGTTATATTTACCAAATACCTTTGATTTAAATATATATATTTATCAATCGCGTATACTTTAACCCAAATAACCAAATCGATGTTTCAGTTTCCAGAATTTCTTGTTTCACCTCCTATGAATAAAGGTTTTGCAATATGGATAATAAAAGGTAGCCACATTTTGCTCATAGTGACTGTGTCCCAAAATGACAGCAAAGTTATCAGTCAAAAATTAAGCAAACAGAGAGATCTATCCTCATGAATGAGGTTATATCACATGATAATGAAATAATCTTAAATAGTCGGGAAATAGAATCCATTACAGCCCCATAAATAAATTAGTTTACCATAGAAGATTCCTTATTGGAAAGATTCTAATAGTGCAAATAGGGTCTAATAAACCTTGTGTACTATTATTAGGTGATGGGTGGTGCTCACTGTCCAAATCAGAGATTAGTTTAACAAGGAGAAGAAGGTGGACAGTTATAAAGCACTCAAGAAAGGAGATACCATAACAATAATATGAAATATTCATATTGTTGTTATGGTATCTCCTTTCTTGAGTGCTCTATAATTGTCCACCTTCTCCTTGTTGAACCTATATCACATGATATAACCCCACACATTATTATTCTAATCATTGGTGAAACTGGGATGCTTGTCTCTGATTCATCCTCGGATCTGAACATCTCATAGGTTATTTTGGGAAACGCCTCCCTGAGTAGCCAAATGCCTTTTGGTTTTAATACCATTTTTGAACTATAGGTGGCAGCAGATAACCAGAAATGCATTTTTACCATCAATGCTGCTTCAGTTTAATATGGATTCATATATATTTTTACAATGTATTATATTTTCTAGTATTAATAAGTCACATGTTCCATGTGCATTATACCACATCATACCACTCATCCTGAGCATTTCAAGACTAGATATGATATATTTCTCATAATACAAAGTAATTCTTATACATTTAAAATACATAGGTATTTAAAAGGATTTTAATACTTTTAGCATGGATCTAATTAATATCTCAGTTATCATCTTAATATCACATACATACCTGGAGATCAGAAATCAGATGTGGTTTCATATTTATTACTATCCCATATAAATATTTCATATCTGTATATCTCTTGCTGAGTGTATAAAACATATGATATTATTTTAAACATCATTTATATATGTGCTTATTAGATGTCTGAAAAATATAAGAATATGTTATCCATTAAATTTATTATAAACCTGAAATGCATTTCTCAGATAGATGGAATTATACATTTTTATACAAGATTGTATACCATACAAATTGTACTTTTAAAAATGAATTTCAGTTACAATACAAAACATTTGTCTCTGTTAGCCAGCACATATGTTTATCTGAGGTGTAGGGGCAATTAACAGGTCTGTGCTAATTACTTTATTCTAGTATTTCTGTTTGCTTATCTGACTTTATGTACAGAATCTTGTCTCCAAACATCCCATGATGTATGCTGCCTTGGTTGATTATCACGTCCCTGTTATGACCTCATGTGGAGTGATGAGCTTCAAAGCTAAATCTTTTGTTCCTAGCTGAAGTATTGTAATCAGGAAAAAAGGGGGGTTGGGGCTGGTCTGTTATGAGTCCAATTCACATCAAATTAGGTTTTAGCTAAAAAATAAAATATTAGATTTTATGATACATCTGTAGTTTATTTAATGCTACTCACAGATACCCTGACATAATTCCCCCTTTCAATTTTAAATAGATTCAGGACACATGTATTTGAATTAGCTTAAAGTCAGTGGTACTTGGTGAATGTATTGACAGTATGCATCATAGACAGTCTTCTATGAAGAGAGTCCGTTATTTTTTAGCCCTTGTGCTCATTAGCTAGGCATCTTTAAACTACAATATTTCTTTAGTACATTTGGGGATATGACACTTCATTCTCCCTCTATGACTTGTAGTTGGGATTTAGGATGGCGCGCTCGCAACTGATTGATATGGGCCCATTTATCCATTAAAGTATCATTTTTAGGTATCCTAATTTTATAGGCAACTGGAGAGATTTTGTCAGTAACGACAAAAGGTCCCTTCCATGATGGAATAAATTTCTTCTCCTTAACCTGATCCCTTCCAAAATTATAAAGATAAACTTTATCATTTATTTCATATTCCTTTTTGGACGTTTTTAGATCATAATAATTTTTAGTGGCAGTTGCAGGCTTTTCTATGTTCCTCTGAGAAAATGCAAAGGCATATTGCAGGTGCTTCCTTAGGTTCTCCACATATTGATGCGTATTGGCAGCATTTATCAAGTTCTGGTCTGATGTACGGTACAGTAGATGTTGAGGTAGAATCCTTCTACCAGTCATCTTAGTAGCACTACTTGGAGTTGCTCTTAATGCCATTAGGACTAGAGGTAACTTTACATCCCAGTCTTTACCCGTTTCACTCACAAACGTTTTGAGGATTTTCACAATGGACTGGTTGTAACGCTCTACACCACCTTTCGAGGCAGCTCTATATGCAATATGGAGCTTTCTTTTGACCCCTAGTATTTTCCACATTTTGGTCATCACTTTGCTAGTGAAGTGGGCTCCCCGATCGGATTTGATTCTCTGGGGTAAAACAAATCTGGAAAACATGTGGTTGATGAGCAATGCTGCGCATGTTTCAGCACTATTGTTAGGTGCACTGATGCACTCTACCCATTTCGTGAACAGGCATGTTACTGTCAACATGTATTTGTTACCTCTTGATGACCATGTTACTAGACCAATAAAATCAATTTGTATATCTGACCATGGCATTACCATCCCCCTTTTTTGCAATGGCGCTCTATGCGTTGGCGCAGTGGGTTGGAACTGTGGAGAGATTAAACAACCTTGACAGTAGGTTTGAACATCCTTCAACATGTGTGACCAAAAGGCGTAATCACACAATATTTCATACGTTAATTTGGCACCACGATGACCAGATGTGGGGGCATCATGGGCATGTTAAAGCATTAGACCTCTGAACTTTGTAGGTACCACCCAAAGCTGGATGCCAGTTTTGGAGGTTCTAACTAACAAACCATCCTGTAACTTGAATTGTGATCTGGATTTCATTAAGATTCTAAGATCTAACTTGCCAATACCATCCTCTTTTGAGATGGGGTAGCTTTCAGGATCTTCTATGTGTTTATAGAGGATACCTACAATGGGTTCTTCTTTTTGACTAGTGATCAGGTCCTCACTAGGAGAATCCTGACTCCATTGTACCAGGTTAGGCTCACTCTGTTGTTTAGCCTGGTTTCTGGTAATGGCTTCTACCTGAATTGCACCCTTTAAGTGGTCAATATTGAGGAGCTCTCCAGTTATGGCTCCTTGTTTGGCTAATGAATCCGCAAGATTATTGCCTTCTTTATCAGGACCTAGAACCCTGGAATGACCCTTGGTCTTTTTCCAGTGTATGGTTAAATCATTGGACAACACTAGATTATCCATCTCGCAGAACAACTTGTCATGATTGACTGGTTTGCTGTTAGTCTTCTGCATGCCATTACTTTTTTAAGTTGGCAGGTATTCAACAAAACTGGCACGTAATTTGATTCAGTAATGATCACAAATTCATGAATACCGTGTTCAATAGCCATCTCAATGGGGGGCAGAGCCAGCTAGCGTGCTGCATGGTTGTGTTTGATAATAGCTCCTGCCATAGTTTAGCTTAAAGTGAGAAAAAAACCTAGTACTACTAAATATAAAGCTAAAAAAAATTGCATCCCCACAATTGGGAGAGCAGCCAGGCTGCTGTCGGCAAGCTGTTGAAAGCTGAGTCTGAATGCAACTGTCGGATATCGTTATTTCCTCTACATTTGGCATAAGGGCTGGGGGCTGCTGAAATTGACGGAGCCATCTACTACATCTGAACCCTTGCTGCCGGAGGTGAGCGACAGCAGCTTGAGGAGTTGCGGATCCCATATAGCCCTAAAGTGGCTAGGACCGTACCTGTCCTGTGTAGTAGTCCGGGTGGTGCTGGTGTCTGTGATCTGGGGGGATCCCCTCTTTGGATTGCCTGAGGGGGAGCATCTAGACCCGACTGGACCACACTTCCCCCAACATGACTGAGAAGAAGAGATCAAGGCGGCAAATTAAGGACTTAAGCGGCATCCGGCGATTCTCGCCATTCTGAGCAAGTAAGTGCGCAGTTGTTTAACTGCCTGCACACGATCTATAAATAGATGTAACAAGTGGGTCTAGACTCCTCAAAACCTGGCCTGACCGCTAATAATATTGTGATATTGACGCCCAGATGTATAGGAATATTGCAGGGGCTAAATCTAAATTTGTTGGGCCCCAGCCAAACGGACAGCACGGGGGGGGGACCCCTAGGAAGATGCTATACCTCACCTATAAAAATGCAGGTGTTTAACAGTACTATTAAAACTTGTGGGACTTGTCACATCAACACTTTAGTTATCTCATAACTAGGTTGCGATATAACAGAGCACAAGGTGATCAGCTCAATTGGGATACTATAATCATAACTTTATTACACTCTCAACCTAGTCTGCAACACTATTCCAGGCCCTAACATACCTTCACAACACAAATTCTTTCTGGGCCATCTGATTATTTATATATATATATATATATATATATATATATATATATATATATATATATATAAAACCTCCCACAACATGGAGGAAAACCTATATCTAAAGGTGCAAGCCTTATTTGATGAATTCGAGCAAAGGATGCATCATGGATTTGACCGGCTCATGGCGATCGCAGGAGCTCAGTGTACAGAGGAAGAGAATACTACAACTACACCCACTATGGCGGTCGAGATGGATCCCAGCTTGCAGCATAGTGCCACGCAGTTGAGAAAGTGCTGTGTTATTTCTGGGGTCTATCATGCGCAGATTTGTGTGTTTGTGGCAGGAGAAACGAACATGGAGAAACAAAAAAGCATTGTGCCTGGATTGCAGTCCGTAGCTACTCTGAGGCAATATTCTACCTATGTAGGAATCTGTCCCCCTATTGCCCCTGGAGTTCGCATTGACCAGAGGATGATGAAGGGTTTCAAGAAACCATATAGTCCTACTCACTTATACCGACTGGTTGCTCTTAGCGGGTGGCTGATATTGCAGAGACTTACACTTGGTGTCATAGACTTGCTCACCTCTGCCTTGGAGGTTCCCCGGGCTGGTGTCGGATAAGGTGGTGATGTTCTACGTATATACCCGGGGACACATCTGTGGCTCCGGTGACCTTAGTAACTGTTCTTATGTCGCAGATTTTTCTTTTCTGCTCAATAGATAATAGACTCTGACATCTGCTAATGTTCATTTTGTGGGGGCATATTTACTTTATTTGTTTGCTTCCTCCACTTATAAGCCTACTATAGTTTTTTTATATTAGCTAGGTAAATTATGTTATAGTTTCATTTTAGTAGTTGGCAGTTATTACTATTTGTTTCCATAAGGTTGTTGTCCTGTAATCTTAACGCAAGTCCTACCAGTATATCTAGTATATTTGTACATGAAAAGGATAAATTTACTGTAAGTTTTACTATACTGTATATGTGGTATCACTAAGTAGTACCTTGTAAAATCTCACTAGATGACAATAGGGTGAGGAGTGTGCTCTTTACTATAGTAAAACTACTATATAACTGATTTTCATTGTAGGATACTGTAATTTTCATATGCCACAGAACTTATGTCTATAATACTACTTCTCTTAAATTCCTATACTGTGGATTTGTACTTCGTAAGTTTTCTGCATGTGGCCCTGTTTTAATTCCTCCTTTTTCCCTTTTACCAGCCTTTAGATCTAGTAGCGGTTGCTCTGCTGTCAACGGCCGAGACAGCGGGGCATTTCTGCATGAAGAGATGGCAACTTTAAGTTCCTGGTTACTAAGGCATATTTTATACTATCTTTTACTTAATTTGGGCTTTTATTATAATATTGGAGTATGGGTTGAGCCAGTTAGGATTCTGGTAGTCAGTCCTACACATAAGATCATCACCTAGAGTTCTCTGAATTTACACAGGTAATAGTCTTCTTTCAGCGAATACCTTTTCAGCTTTGTTACCAGATAGGTATGAACAAATGTTCTGCAGTTTGATAGATTCCTAAAAACCTTATTGATGTGTCTTTTATTATTGAACTATATTCAATTGTTTTCTTATACTCTTGGAGGTCCAAAAACCCTGCTATGTACCCCCCCCCTTTTACATGGAAATTATGCAGATAGGGGTAACTAAAACCCTCCGCAAACCTAGGCAGAGTTAAGGAGTCTCTGCCCTATCCTCAGAAAACTGCGAGTAGGGTCATTGCTATGTAGGACCAATATACTGCTGTTATAGAGCTGCTTCAGCTAACTATACACATACTGATCTTAGCACCCTTAGAGTCCTCACTAAAGGTAGCCCACAGCATCTAAGCCACGCGGTTCTCTGGTACTCCTTTCCATATACATTCTGCAGTGAGATTGTTTCCTTAATATTACCATAGTCCCCTCTAGATATTATATATTATTTGGTTGAGGAGAGCATAAACAACATATATAGGTTAGGTTGAGTATTATGTTTGACGAACGGGACCTCATCACTAGTTTTTCACCCCCCCCCCCCAATTCCTACTGTGTGGTAAGGGATAAATAGCTTATCCTCCACACTTTTTTTCTTGGCAGAGTTCTGTAGTCTTTGCCCAGTCCGTAGAGCCTCTGTTATAGTTTGCCCTCATATCAGTGTAAAAAAGGCTCTCCGGACCCTAACAAGGAAAGATTCATCATGACTACTCTTATGTGTCTAATTGCTTGCAGACTGTTCATTCCTTTAACTTTATTATGACTGTTAGCTCACATGGAAGCCTGTTGTAAGTGTTATAACTGCTGGAATTGTGTTTGATGTCCACAGGATATATGTATGTGTATATGTATGTGTGTGTGTATATATATATAGGAGGATTCAATTCACAATTTGATGTGATCAATTACTGGGAGTAAGCTTGTGGGTCAGATCTCCAGTTTTGTTATTTGGAATCAGTTAGAATTAAATGAAATAAAACAACAATAAAGTAAAATAAAAACAAGCATAATAAACTAAGTACTGTGCAGATGCAAGCCTAGTTCGATTTTGTCTTTCTATTTTTCTTTCCCTCCATATTTAGCAATAAATGAAATGGATAAGGGATAGATTTGGAATGTTTGGTACAGATTAAACATATTTATATAAATATATTATATCACTAAACAATTGAAAGATAGAATGTATATGTATAGTATAGGCAAAATTCTGATGCAATATTTTGATGAAATATGCTGTTGTTCTACCAGCTAAAATGTAGTCGTGTTTGTAACCTGTATAGATTCATCTGCTGTTTAGTTCAGTTTAGTTTACTCTAAGTATGAACTTACTTTGAATATGCTCTTCTTTACTTTAAAACGGAGCTTACTTTATGAAATGAAATATTAATGGAAAATAGTCAATAATACCAAATGAATCTAATAACATTAATATTTATTTGTATTGCATCTATTGTATAACGATCAATAGCTGGTAATTAACTGGCTAATGAGTAATGATTTTAAATGGGCGGAGGAAAGCCCTATAAGAACACCTCCCATGCGTTAAGGGAGTATGTTAATGATTACGGCCGTGGAGGCTGAAATAATTTTTTAACCATATGGAAGCTCTGTCTTCAAACCTACCTTTTTTTAAATTTATGAAATAAATATTCCTTTTTTTTACGGACTTGGAAACGCCTGGATTCATTCCTTTATTTATATATATATATATATATATATAAATATATATATATATATATATATATGTATATATATATATATATATGTATATATATATGTCTCCTGATGTGCATAAAAGGAATGTATTGCTCGGCCTTTATTTAGGCTTTACAGTCCTATGCTTAGTCTACAATTGTTAGAAGTTATAGTTCTTATAGAATTTGCCCTGTAGGTTGATCCACTCACTTAACAGTCCTCAGGCGACCTCAGAGTTCTTTAATCCTGGTAGTTCTTTATAACATATTAGCTTTTGAATCTTATGAAATCACAGCCTTATATTCTTTTGTTTCTCTGAACTTGTGTCAGCTATAACAATGTTAACAGTTATGAGCCTAAACATATTAGACCTCAAACTTCTCTGTTTGCAGTTTTGTTTTTATGACACTGTGTTAGTCATCTCCATGTTACTTGTTATGAGTCTATACCATGTTCATTTCTATGTCCTCCTTTAATTTTTGTATTAGTTCTCTAGACCTACCCATGGTCCTGGCAGGCATGTGAAGGAGAATGTTCAGTGCAGGCCCAAAAGGGGCCTGTGTCATCCAAAAACCCTCTGATTAGTAAATTGAATCCATTGGGGTCTAAAAGTGGCCTCAGCTATTCCTGAGGAAAAAAGAGGGTGGTTTTAGGTTTGCTCCCCAAATATTATATATCTGAGTTATCTCTCTATTTGGGAATTGAATGGAATTGGTATACCAAGAGATTTAGCCTTATATATGATTTTGTATATCTTCTTATATCTGTTATTTGTTTTACCATTCAACATATGTCTTATATTTAACTGAGCAAACTGAATTTTGTTGTTGTAACTGTTGTCCCTCAATAAAAATTATAAAAATAAATAAATAAATAAAAAAGCCATCTCAATGGTTTTTAGAACAGCAGTTAGTTCTGCAACTTGACTGGATCTTGGTCCAATGTTGAAACCTACAGAATTATTTGGGAATCCATTTGCCCAAGTTATACCAATGCCGGCAACTAATCTGCGCTCATCATTATCAATGGTGGCATGGTAAGAACAACTATCAACATATACCCAAGGTACGTGTTTGATAATGGTCCTAATTGTATATTTTATACGGGGAAAGCAATTGTTCCTCCAGGAAATCATCTTCTTATAACTCTTCCCCATGATCCTTAGCAGTACAGTCGTGGAGCTCAGCAAGCCCCTGTGCGACTGGATTCT
Organism: Bombina bombina; assembly: GCF_027579735.1. NCBI lineage: Eukaryota > Metazoa > Chordata > Amphibia > Anura > Bombinatoridae > Bombina > Bombina bombina. The sequence continues at coordinate 101,116,719 of NC_069499.1, read as the reverse complement.
TTTTATTCAGCATGAAGTGAATTTCTAAAGGTCAGCCTTGTAAGGAAAGAGTCCAAGCTGTTATGCAGCTATTAGACAAATTTCCATCTCTTATTCTCTCACTTTGTAGATATAGCAAAGGCTGGTGGGCCATTTTTACAATAATTTTCTCGCCCTGTATATAGCTGCGGAAATTTTGTAGAGCCCAGTATATAAGAGGGCTTTTCGCAATCACTAAATTTTATTTCTACTGGGGTTAGAGTTTTGCTCGCATAAGCAATGACTTTGCTTAAATTATCATGCTTTTGGTATAAAACATCACTCATGCTTATATCTGTGTAACCTGTCTCTAAGTAGAAAGGTTTACCCCCTTCAGGGTACGCTAAGCAAGGTGCTTGAGTGAGTTTTCTCTTCAGCTCCTTGATGGCTGTCTCTTGAGTCTCACTCCAGTGCCATTTCACATCCTTCTTTAGAAGAAGTAGCAATGGTTTAGCTAATTCTGCATAATTATCAATACATTTGCGAGAATAATTTGCCATACCCAGGAATGATCTCAATTCCTTTAAGTTAGTTGGGTTCTTAGAATTTATTATAGTTTCCACCTTTTTCTTCTGAGGATTTAACCCTTCAGAAGTAACTTCATGTCCCAAGAAGTTTACACGAGTGCGGCACCATTGAGCTTTTTGTAGGGATGATTTGACACCTGCCCTTTTAAGTTGGCTGAGGATGTGTTTAAGCTCTGTGATGTGTTTTTCAAAGTCTGTGCTTTTGATTAAAACATCATCAACATAAGATAAGGTCCCCCTTTCCAGGCTTTGGGCGAGCTGCTTATGCAAATCTTCAATCTAAACTAATAAACTCTGGTTATATTTTTGTAAGGTGGCAAAGTTTTGGGCAAACTCATCAATTTTATTCTGGACTCATTCTGCCTCTTCCTCATCTAACCCTAAAGGGACACTGAACCCAAATTTTTTTCTTTTGTGATTCAGACAGAGGATGCAATTTTAAGCAACTTTCTAATTTACTCATATTATCAAATGTTCTTCATTCTCTCTGTATTTTTATTTGAAAAGCAAGAATGTAAGTTTAAATGCCGGCCCATTTTTGATGAACAACCTGGGTATAACTTTGTACTCTCTTTAATCAGCCAGTCCAATGAGCAGTGCTCATCAAAATCTCTAGCTAAATTAATTTTGTGGAAAACGCCTTTATTAGCATATGTCAAATAATATAACATTTCAAAACAAAAATACAGATGTAAAATAACAATACAATTATTTCAATATCTCATACAATAGTGTTCAATATCTAGCTAAATTAATTTTGATATGCGCGGGCAATGCTTCGAAAAATACATTTGCAAATTTTGAGCTTTCAAATATGGGGTAGTCTTCAGCCATACTGTACGCACTTTTCAGTACAGAAAATAATTCTATAGGGATTTGATTTGCGCCACCGTATACAGCTATCTTCGCTGCGGTTTTAGTGCGATATTTCCAAAATTATTTTTTGCACTGAATTTGCGTTTCAATCCAGCAATGAATATTCATAACCTTTGGTGAAGCAAATATTTTGTGATGTTTACCCTCAAATACCCAGGGCAGAAATTCAATTTTTGACACTAGTGACATTCATTATGGATAAAGCATTTTCATAAGTTTCTAAGTGGTCAATTATAGAAGTGGTTCCGTTTTTGGAAAATTTAGGTACTGCATCCCTTAAGAAAGTAATTATTTTAGGGGTGTTATATACCTTATTAGGCGTATCTTGGGCTTTCCTAGGGATCTTATTTTTGGGGCTGGAGTGCCCCCTATCTGCCCTATATTTACTATAGGGAGACCCCTACGTACATTAATACTACGTGGGCTATTTAGGTAGCTAGCTCCACCCTCTGACTCACTACTAGAGATGCCCTCCCCTCCTCATCTGAGGTATAGCAGTTCCCTGAATTTATAACATGAGGTGGGAAATGTATTTCTGACCCAATAGGGGTCCTTTTTTAAATTCTTCCCTAAATTTCTGCAGTTCATTTCTGATGTATTCCTTAAGGGAGTTAGAATTATCTGCATTATCCTCATTGCTAATAGAGGGGTTTTCATTCTGATGATACAGCCTTTTTAAACCATTTAACTTTATTTGGCTTTGGGCGAGCTGCTTATGCAAATCTTCAATCTAAACTACTAAACTCTGGTTATATTTTTGTAAGGTGGCCATGTTTTGGGCAAACTCATAATTTTTTTTCTGGACTCATTCTGCCTCTTCCTCATCTAACCGTAAAGGGACGCTGAATCCAAATTTTTTCTTTTGTGATTCAGACAGAGCATGCAATTTTAAGCAACTTTCTAATTTACTCCTATTATCAAATGTTCTTCATTCTCTCTGTATTTTTATTTGAAAAGCAAGAATGTATGATTAAATGCCGGCCCATTTTGATGAACAACCTGGGTTGTTCTTGCTGATTGGTGGATAAATTCATCCACCAGTAAACAATTGCTGTCCAGGGTTCTGGACTTTCTTTTTCAAATAAAGATAGCAAGAGAACGAAGAAAAATTGATAATAGGAGAAAATTAGAAAGTTGATAAAATTACATGCTCTATCTGAGTCCCAAAATAAAAAATTTGGGTTCAGTGTCCCTTTAAGGAATAATTTTCACCCCTCAGTTGCTCCAATTGTGAATTTTGTACTTCAATTTTATTGTACATTTCATCGTTCACATAGAGTAGCAGACCCCAAGTTTTGAAAATTATTTTGTCGCGTTTCCCCCACTTTTGAGGTTGGCCCAATTATAACAGCCCTTGAAATATTTCGCTTTCGACGCACCATATATCATTTGCAATATTTTTGGCCTTAGTCTTCAGCATCTTAATGTTAGCGCCTAATTCTCCCTTAATATTTAAATTACTTTTAAGGTGGGAAATGGCTTCTGTTTTAAGCGTTTCTGCCTGACTAACGGGCGATTTTGGGGAACATATTTCAACACTATGGATGGATTCAATTGATTCACTTCTAGTAACAGACATTATTATATTGGCTTAGTATTTAGTTCAATTAAAACGATAATACAATTTTGACCAACAAGAGGGGAAAATAATATATATATATTTTCATATATATTTTCAAAAATATTCATATTAATTTTGAAATATGAAAAATTAATTTTCTAATTTTGAAATATGAATAAAAAAAATATTTTTTTTAAATCAATTTTTAAAAAAATAATTTTAATAATATTTTAAGATATTAATATTAATTTTGAAATATTTAATCACAAAAAAATAATTAATAATTTTTTTTAGATTAAGTTAAAAAAAACACTTTTTTTTAATAATTTCTATTTACTAAAAATGTATTATATCAATGTGATAAATATAAGAATATGTTATCTATTAAATTTATGACAAACCTGAAATGCATTTCTCAGATCCATGGAATTTTACATTTTTATACAAGATTGAAAACCATACAAGTTGTACTTTTAAAAATGAATTTCAGCTACAATGCAAAACATGTGTCTCTGTTAGCCAGAATAGATGTTTATCTGAGGTTTAGGGGCAATTAACAGGTCTGTGCTAATTACTGTATTCTAGAATTTCTGTTTGTTTATCTGACTTTATGTACAGAATGTTGTCTCCAAACATCCCATGATGTATGTTGGCTTGGTTGATTATCACGTCCCTGTTATGACCTCATGTGGAGTGATGAGCTTCAAAGCTAAATCTTTTGTTCCTAGCTGAAGTATTGTAATCAGGAAAAAGGGGGGTTGGGGCTGGTTTGTTATGAGACCAATTCACATCAAATTCGGTTTTAGCTAAAAATGAAATATTAGATTTTATGATACATCTGTAGTGTATTTAATGCTACTCACAGATACCCTGATAATATAGATAACACTGTGTTCAGGCACAGAAAGCTATTTAGGATTTAGCATAACACAATGCTAAATTCAAGTTAATAGATAGTAAATAGTCACGTCATGTGATCAGGGGGCTGTCAGAAGGTTCTTAGATACAAGGTAATCACAGAGGTAAAACGTATATTAATCTAACTGTGTTGGTTATGCAAAACTGGGGAATGGATAATAAAGGGATTATCTATCTTTTAAAACAATAAAAATTATATTGTAGACTGTCCCTTTAAGCGGGAAAGTGGCGCTACCCTAGCCAAACTGTATGGGGAACTTCAGACTTTTGAAAAAGATAATAAACTAAATCTGAGTGGGGGGTGCAACATAAATGGGCCAATTTAGGTTAGATATTTCAATTAAGGAGACACAGAGAGTTAGAGAATATATAATGAGATTGAAACAACTCTATTACTAGCAGGTTAATAGGGCAGATAGATTATTGGCTCTTAAGCTGAGAGATCGAGTTAAACAAAATCTAATTAAAAAAACTTAAGGCTTTAGATAAGTATGTTTACTCACCCAAAGACCTTGGCAACAATTTTGTTAATTACTACAAACCTCTTGATAATATTGACTCTCAATCAGGAGTGATCGAAGCTAATCCCCAATCATTCATAATCTATTAGACACTCTAGACCTTCCTAAATTAGATGCAGAGAAAGCCCAGAGACTAGCAGACCCTGTAGCCTTATCTGAAGTGTATTCAGCTATCCAGAGCCGTAATTACACAAAGCCCCAGGCCCTGATGGGTACACCTGTTTCCTCTATAACACATTTTCAGATGTTCTTGCTTCCATTCTTCAATAACTTTTCAGATGGGTTACCTTGCTAGAGAATATTTAGAGGCCACTATACTGACTATCCCAAAAGAAGGTAAAGATCCTTTCCTTTGTCAAAATTATAGACCGATTTCTGTTATGAGTGTAGACGTTAAATATATGTAGACGTTAAAATATTTGCCAAACATAATACATAGGGATCAGGTTGGATTTATTTTAAAAAGACAGGGCTCCGACAATACTAGGAGGCTCCTAAAAAAATTCTTTGAATCGGCTGACTTATGTCTTCCCCTCTTTACCCTGTCGTTCAACACGGAAAAGGCGTTTGACAGGGTGAGGTAGGACTATCTGAAAGCAGTGTTAAAATGAGACCATGTCATTTTGAAACTATCGACCCTTCACTACTGTGTGTTTAACCCAAGCAAAGGGGTTAAACACAGTAGAATTACCGCTCAGGACCTGTAGAGTACTGCTGGTTCAGAGCGTATATAAACACTGATCCAATGAGCAGAACTAGTTGCGTTGCTAAGCTGTGTGACAAGTGCTGATTGGATCAGAGGTTTGGGGCCAGCAGTACTCTTTTTTTACCTTTGCTTAGGTTAAACGCACAGCAGTGCAGGGTCAGCTGTGTTAAAATGACATTCCGTTAGAGAATTAGAGCAGGTCATTTTTTTGACTATTATGGCCCTATAGAGTTCTCATACATGGTTTGGACAGACCGTGCAATTTGGAAAAATTCAAATCATTCCAATTTACTTCTAATATCAAATTTGCTTTGCTATTATTATTTTTTCTTCAAAGGCATTTACTATTTGCAGAGACAGGGCACAGCAATGGGGGCCAAGTTTGCCCCTTCATATGCTAACATCTTCATGAAGTGGCTTGAATGAGCCTTTGTCTATGCAGATATTAATCCCTTCTCACAATTTATCCCTTTTTACAGACGCTTTATTGATGATCTGTTGTTAATTCGGGCATCTGATAAAGTAAATGCCAGACATTTTGTCCAACTTTTAAATGTTAGTGAGAATGGGGTTAAATTTACCTTCAAAGGGCAAAGAACCAAATTAATTTTCTTGATATTACCCTGAGAGCCAACATAATGTCTAACAACATACACACAAAGCTGTACCGCAAGTTGATTTCAGGCAATACTTTGCTTCATAAAAAGAGTGCACAGCTAACCATTTCTTTAAAGGGATAGCTAAGGTGCAATTTATTAGGGCCAAAATAATCTGCAGCACTAAATCAGATTTCTTGAATGAAAGTGATAATATCAAAGACTTATCACTAGAGAGCACCCACCGAATATGGTGGAAAATGTGGCTAAAGAAGTTATGAAGTTAGACAGGAGAGATACATTGGAGCCAAAGAGCAATACAATTAATGATGAGAAACATATGTTGTTTATAACTCAATACTCCTCAGACTTCTATTCTATTTGTAACATCTTGAGAAAGTACTTCCCATTATTGTATGGGGATAGAGATCTAAAGACTGTTGTGGAACAGGAGTTAAGATGTGTGTACTCTAAAAATGTAACACTTGGAAATATTCTCTCCACTAGTCAGTTACCCCAAAAAGAACCAACCACGTCATGACTCAGTGTCAATGGAACATATAGGTGTGGCGGTTCAAGGTGTAAGGCCTGTGAGTTCCTGACAGAAAGTGGAGAGTTTTCTTCACATGTTACTAAACAGACCTTTTAGACAAGAGGGTGCATTAAAGGGACAGTCTACACCAGAATTTTTATTGTTTAAAAAAATAGATAATCCCTTTATAATTTACTAGTTGGTAAGACTGCCCAGAGGGCAGGCTATGTGTTGTTAATGAAAAAAAAAAAAATAGAACTACAGAAAAAAATTAATTATCAAAAATTAAAAAATTAAACCTAATCCCTATGAAAATAACCCCCCCCAAAATAAAAACACCCCCTAATTTAATGCTAAACTACCAATAGCCCTTAAAAGGACTTTTTGTAGGGCATTGCCTAAGTTAAACAGCTCTTTTGCAGTTACAAAACAGTAAAACCCACCAAACCCCCCAAAATAAATAAATAAACCTAACACTAAATAACCTAAACTATCCATTGCCATGAAAAAGGCGGAGAAGAGGACCTTCTCCGCCAGCATTCCGGACCCGTGAGTATTTATTTGGGGCTTTAGTGTTTTTTTGTTTTTTTTTAGATTAGGGATGGGCAGTAAAAAAGCTAAATGCCTTTTTAAGGGCTATTGGTAGTTTATTCTTAAATTAGGGGGTGTTTTTATTTTGAGTTTTTTTTTTATTTTCATAGGGATTAGGTTTAATTTTTTTAACTTTGGTAATTAGTTTTTTATTTTATGTTAGCCTTTTTTATTAGTTGTAATCATAGCTTTTATTATTTTTTGTAACTTTAGTATTTTTTAGTTTAGGTAATTTGGGTTAATTTAGGAGGTGTTAGGTTAGGGGGCTTAGTAATTTAATTAGTTATTTGCGTTGTAGGTTTTGGCAGTTTAAGGGGTTAATAGGTTAATTAGGTTTATTGCGATATGGGGTTTTTTCGGTTTAGGGGTTACTAGGTTAATTAGGTTTATTGCGATGTGGGAGTTTTGCGGTTTAGGGGGTAATAGGATAATTAGGTTTATTGCGATGTGGGGGTTTAGGGGTTAATAGGTTAATTATGTTTATTACGATGTGGGGGTTTTGTGGTTTAGGGGTTAATAGGTTAATTATGTTTATTACAATGTGGGGGTTTTGCTGTTTAGGGGTTAATAAAGTGATTAGGTTTATTGCGATGTGGGGTGTTTGACGGTTAAGGGTTTAAGGGGTTAATTACTTATTTTGTGATGTGTGGGTTTGCGGTGTAGGTGTTAATACTTGGTGTGGGAGGTTCTTTTTTTTGTTATACTTCGTGTGGGCAGTGTTTTTTTTTTTTTTTTAATGCTCTATTTGCCTTCTTTGCATCCCGGTGGATTCTAAAAATGGCAGGGTAGCACCACGCTTACGCCGCCTCCCCGGTGGATTCTGTTGGCTGCCTTGCGCTGCCAACATTCTATTGAGGATGCATGCGCATCTGCCGACGGCGACGGACCTTACAAACGCAATTATAGTATAGATTCTCCAGTTTTGCATAACCAACACAGTTATATTAATACACTATTTACCTCTGTGATTACCTTGTATCTAAGCCTTTGCAAACTGCCTCCTTATTTCAGTTCTTTTGACAGACTTGCATTTTAGCCAATCAGTGCTGGCTCCTAGGTATCCCGTTGTGCGTGATCACAATGTTATCTATATGACACACATTAACTAATGCCCTCTAGTGGTGAAAAACTGTCAAAATGCATTCATATAAGAGGCAGCCTTCACGGTCTAAGAAATTAGCATATTAACCTCCTAAGTCTAGCTTTCAACTAAGAATACCAAGAAAACAAAGCAACATTGGTGATAAAAGTAAATTGGAAAGTTGTTTAAAATTACATACCCTATCTGAATCATGAAAGTTTATTTTGGACTAGACTGTCCCTTTAAGTGTTCAACGTCTTATGTGATTTATTTGATTGAATGAACGTCCCACTTATACCAATATGTGGGTATAACTACCAGAGACGTACATACCCGCATACTTGAACATCTTGGCTATATAAAAAATGAGAAAACCTGTTCTGCCTTATCATGTCACTTTCTGGAGGTTCATGATAAATATGTTAGCACCTTCAGGTGGAGAGCAATTGAAGCCATTAGACAACCTTCTAGAGGAGGGAATAAAGATGATCTCTTGGCAAAACAAGAGACGTTCTGGGTATTTAAATTACATACCCAGGTTCCCAATGCCTTCAACTCCGAATTTGACGTGAAAAATCACTGGCATTAGATTCATAATCTGATAGACGGCTTGACAGCTATTTCTTAACAGCTGTCTTAGAAATTAGATGATTATGTAGTTTAATGGTAATACATTTATTTATCTATCCACATTTGCAATTTTGGATTCTGTATATATTTCATCTATGTCTGTCTTTTTTACTTGTACCTTTTGCACATTTCAATATTGGGTCTCATTATCTTACCTAGTGATCATATACATATATATATATACATATGTACATTTAACCTGAATTTACCAGTTGTAGCTATACTGATTGATCTGCATTCCAGCAGCTGCAGACATACTAACGAGCAAAAACATATATTTTGGGTATGTTTATATAGGTCCCTGCCTGCCTGATGTGCAACTAGTATGATACAGCTGTCTCTATGTATAGGCATTTGAGTTTAAACAAGGACACTTTTTTGTATATATTTATGTTTATATATTGAGTTATTTTGTTTCACTGTATATATTGACACTGTGTATGTTTATTTACAAAGGATTGGTTGCCCGGCAACCACTTTTGGCGTTTTTTTCACAGGGGGAGGGTCTGATGTGCAGGTATAAATGTTTTCATTACTGTATTGTACATTGGTCTGAGGAAGGCGAGTATTCCCTGAAACGTCACTGTATAAATCTCCTGTTGTATTAAGACCAGTGAGTGCTGTCTCCTATTTGCTATATATATATATATATATATATATATATATATATATATATATATATATATATATATATATATATATATATATATATATATATATATATATACATGTGCATATGTATTATAGATATTTTACGCTTTATGGTTTATAATTAATGTTGATAATACGTGATGTTTCTTCGATTTATTATAGTCAATTACTTTGTTTGTTTTTAATGTGTACATAATTTGTTGCAGGCTATAGGCATTTATATTGTCTGTGTATAAGACAAAAGGGAAAAAGCGAAGTGTCAGCGCTATTAAGCTAGGGTGAGGTGAGAATTGTTAGCTAGTAATTTTAAGCCTAGATTAACAACTGAATAATATATACAATATCAAGTCCTGACAAAAATATAGAAATAAAGGATGATGTAAAAAGTGTATCTATACAACTTGATGGTGATTGGGAACTTGAATTAAGCTAATTAAGCGATAAATATCAGTTTAGCTAAGTTATAGACTAATAAATACAATTCAATACAAAGACTTGATAAAGCCCCTAACATGGGCGAAACGCATTGACCAGGACCACTACTTGCTCTGCTGCTTTGTCATCTTGTCCACAAATACACCTAGCCCAAGAAAATCTGAATTTGCACTAAGGGAGGTGTATACGGACAGAAACGGACATTTTACTTTTTCAACTCCACTAAGAATCCGGCTTTCTGGACATTTGGCTTGTTCATTAGCTACCTTTGCACCACTACTAGTGGCAACCACTTTTATTTCAACAAAAACTAAATAGTATTTGCATACTTTGCACTTTTCATTTGGTGCCCTCTGACCCCAACGTTGTACAGCGGATCTACAGAGACGCTGATTATACTCAGCTGAGACACACAGCTGTCAGCTGTCAACTGACCTCTGGCTAGGAAGTATCATACTTACTAAGAACGGCTGCTCAGAACCGTACCACGAAAATAAGCGATATTGCTTAAGAATTTCTACGTTACCATCTCTACTGTATATACAGCCAAGTTCACAGACCGCTATTTCTCTAAAAGGGACAGTATCTCTAATCTGCATAACGAGTTTTTTTTCCCCCCGGTTATACAGAGGAATTTCTTAGAGTGCCATTGCCAGCACTATCTTATCATCATAAGGTACTTTTTACATATTTTCTCTGATTTATATTTTGGACACTTCTATATTTTTTTTGCTTCTATATATCCTAGCTAGCCCATTGGCCATACCATTCTTGGACATCTGGGGAAATGTGCTGCCTCAATGAGGCATAGAATTTTACATAGCCTCTGTTATGTTCATGTTGTTATAGTTAAGAAATCATATATTTTTATGCCATTGTTTTCTAGGCTTCCCTGTGTTTGTTCTGTACTGCCATCTACTGACACTTTTTGGTAATGCTCCTGTTTTCCAGTATCTTACCCCTGACCTTATTATGCATTTCCTTTTTTGTGTATTGCACCGCCCTTGTAGTTTTATGATGTTTTCCTGTGTCATGGCTGCAGCCTCATGTAACAAGCACTCATGTTATTACATTGCAAGCTACGATCAGTATCATCTTTTGACCGCATAATACTTTAACCATTCATTCATCTGCTGTATTCATTATCTGCTGTAACCTGATATTCAGAATAAAGCAACTTTGTGGATGAACAAGGTATTGGTGAGTTCAGCTATCTGACAAGGATTGTCTGCAGTGATTGTATCTTCTTATACAGGCCAGGCATAGAGGTCTCAGCAAGGGATATATCATTATTATAACTATCTGAGTCAGAATAGTCAAAAGATGTATAGAATTCCTACAGCCTGCCATGTATATGTGTGTGTTTAATCTGCAATAAAGCTCAGGGTCATCCGCCATCTTGTGAAAGCACATGTCGCACAAGTTTACTGCACTTCATCTGAATGTTGAAAACTGTTTCTCTGCATTGAACTGTTACCCCACCTGTCTAAGCTGCTGTTTGCCTTCTTAAAGAGACAGTACCATTTTTTGCAAAACTTTAAAAAAAAGTCTAGACAAGGCTCTGAGCACTCTTTTATAGCCGAACCTACGCAGATACATCATGCCTCTGAACCCACAGACGTACAGAGAGCAGATCCTGCAGATATTGCTGAACAGAGTGTAAGACCCAAACGTACAATAAAACCGACACATAAACTCAGAGAAAACTATGAATTCACTAGAGATGAGTACTCCAGCAATCTTCAAAGCAAAGTGTGGAAAACAGCACCAACAGATATGTGGCTTGTGGGGCACGGAACCCAGGATCTGCCTTATCCTGCAAATACTTCAAGTAGCAAAAAAGATTTGTTCCAGCCACCAATAGTTAAAAAACCTTTATTTCTTCATATGGGGTCTTTTGACAAACATACAACGTTTCAGACCTGCTATAGGTCCTTAGTCATGTATACTGAACATACACTGATTCATCATTTAAATACTTTACACCTGGTCAATTGTTCACCTGTTGTCATGTGACTACTCATTATTGTATCACTGCCATCTTGTGGCCATCACAAACGTTGTATGTTTGTCAAAAGACCCCATATGAAGAAATAAAGGTTTTTTAACTATTGGTGGCTGGAACAAATCTTTTTTGCTACTCCAGCAATCTGTCAGACCTATGGGACAGAATTTCCCAATGCATGTCAGTTTTGTCACACTATAATGATCAACCAGCCAAATTGAGAGACTCTATAGATCACCTATCTGCTGCATATGAACGCTACCAGCGGCTGTCTGCAAAATACACAGCCTTCTTACAGGACTTTAATATAGAGGACTCTTCAGCAGAACTGACTAGGACTGATGCACTGGACCAACATAGAGATCTCTTAGTGCAAATGGCTAAAGAAAAGGCAGAGTTCTGCATTGCTCAACTGCAGGAGACCAGATCTCATAGATCCACATCAACTAAGCTCACTGCACGTTCTTCTAGATCCTCTCGCTCCAGAAGTTCAACATTAAGCGACAAGCTAATAGAGGCCCGTGCTGATGCGGAAACAAAAAAAGTGCAAAGCTCCTTTATCAGAAGGGAAGCAGAAATTGAAGCCCAAAGCAAAGCACAAATGGCTGCCCAGCAAGCAAAGGTGGATGCCAAAAAAAAAGGTTTTGCAAATGGAAAAGAAAGAAGCAGCAGCCCTAGCAAGGCTGAAAGTCCTTGAACAAGCAATGGGAGAAAGTACTAATTCAGATTGCCATATCCCAGCAGATCTGGAAGACCCAGTTGAACGCACTAGTAAATACGTGCTAAAGCATAATATTTGCAACAATACAGAGTCATCTCCTGTGCCTACTACTAACACCATCGTTCTCAATCTCAACACAGAGACCTCTCAGCACCAAATGCCTGAGCCTCTTCAAATCCACAACACAAGTGCATCTAAGCAGCAAACCGCATCACCTCCCGCTGACAATAAGGTGACTTCCAGTGACAAGCCTCGGCTCAAGCGACAGCCAGCAGAAGCCTTAGAGACTACACCACAGTTAAATGCTCTTGCAACATCATTTTATCCTGGTAAACTTCACCCCTCTTCATCAAAGAACTTTCACACCCAAGGGGTTCCTCAAGTTACTTTGGCACCAAAGAGTGAGAAATCAGACTTGACTGACTTTGCCAGATACATGATACGCCGTGAGCTCATTAACACAAGCCTCTCAAGGTTTGATGACTGTCCAGAGAGCTACAGGGCCTGGAGATCTACCTTCAAGGCTGCTACAGCTGATCTCGACCTTACAACCAAGGAGGAACTTGATTTGCTCATAAAGTGGCTGGGGCCAGAATCTGCAGATCGTGTTAAAAGACTGAGAACAGTACATGTTGACCACCCAGATGCAGGCCTTGTTGCTGCATGGGCAAGACTTGAGCAAGCCTATGGTAGCTCTGAAGCCATAGAAAGCGCTCTGTTCAAGAGACTGCAATACTTCCCAAAAATAGGAAACAAAGACTATCGCAAGCTCCAAGAACTAAGTGACCTCCTCATGGAGCTAGAGTTGGCAAAGACAGATCCACGTCTACCTGGACTAAGCTTTCTGGACACTGCTCATGGTGTCAATCCTGTGGTGTCTAAACTGCCATATAACCTGCAAGAGAAATGGGCACAACAGGGCTCAAGATACAAAAGAGACTATAACGTATCCTTTCCTCCATTTTCATACTTTTGCAGGTACATCAGCGATCAAGCCTGGATGAGAAACGATCCCAGCTTCAGCTTCTGCGAACCCAACTTGCCTGCTTCATCATCCTTACCAACTTCATCAAGGTATGATAACACGGCAGCTAAACGTAGAGACTTTAATAGAGCAATATCTGTAAAAAGGACAGACATCTCATCACCCGTATCCTCTCCTGCAAACCAGAGTGACTCGGGCGAGAGAGATAAAGACCCTAATCATCAGTGCCCTATTCACAGGAAGCCTCACCCTCTTAAGAAATGTCGTGGGCTTAGGGCAAAGACTTTACAAGAGCGCAGGGAGATTCTCCAGAAACTTGGAGTATGCTATAGGTGTTGTGCTTCTTATGGTCACTTTGCTAAAGACTGTAAAGATGTTATAAAGTGCACAGAATGCAGTAGCGACAGACACGTTACAGCTATGCATCCTACTCCACTTCCAGACAACCCACAGCAGCTAACTGACTCCACCCCTGTCTCAATTCATGGCGGGGAGCAACAAAGTCGTGCTCCAGTCACAGCGAGTGTTATGGTATGTCTAGTCAAGATTTACCCACAGGATCAACCTGAGAAAGTTGCTAGAATGTATGCTATAATAGATGAACAGAGCAACAGATCCCTGGTTAAGCCTAAATTCTTTGAGATCTTCGGCATAGAGGGTAATGCAACACCGTATACTCTCAGAACCTGTTCTGGTCGTGTAGAGGCCTTTGGCAGAAGGGCCAATGGATTCATGGTCTCTCATATCAAAGGAAATGAAGGCATACCCCTACCAACATTAGTCGAGTGTGACCAGATACCAGGTGAAAGGGAAGAGATTCCTACTCCAGAGGCTGCCTATCACCATCCTCACTTAAGGCACCTTGTTGATGAGATTCCGGCAATGGACATGAATGCAGAAATCTTGGTCCTGCTAGGAAGAGACATTCTCAGAGTACATAAAGTACGTGAGCAGTGCGATGGACCAGATGATGCCCCTTATGCACAAAGACTTGATCTAGGCTGGGTGATAGTGGGCGATGTATGCTTGAATAGTATGCGTACGTCATCTGAGATCCACTCCTTCAAAACTTACATATTAGAAAATGGACGTGCATCCCACTTCAAACAGTGCTCTCACCATCATGAAGTAAGGGAGAAGCCTCCTGGCATCATCCAAATACCTGATGTTACTCCTATCCTTTGTGATAACAATCCGGGTACCACAGTGTTTTGTACTACAAGTGATGACAACAAAATAGCCTTCTCAGTTGAAGACAGGAAATCATCTAAGCCCAAACAATGGCATTATGTTCCATCTGAAATTAATCCTGCAGATCATGCCACCAGGCCAGTGTCTGCAAGTGTCTTTGCAAATTCTTCTTGGTTAACAGGCCCTGAATTCCTGCTGGATCATCCAGAAGAAACCACAGCTGATGTCTTCAGTCTTCTAGAACCTGACAACGATCCAGAGATTCGTCCTGAAGTAAAAACCCTTGTCACCAGAACTGAACAAAGACTCGTCTTGGGCTGTCAACGCTTTGAACGTTTCTCCAAGTGGACAAGGCTTGTACGTACCATTGCAAGGTTAGTCCACATTGCACACTGCTTTCACACAAAGCCCACAGATGCTCACTGTCAAGATTGGCACGTGTGCCAAAGGTTTCTTTCTGCAAAGGATATTGCTGAAAGTGAACTGTTCATAATACGCAGTGTACAACAGGATGTCTTTGGCTCAGAAAGTAAATGTATCCGTGACAAGAGGGGCATTCCAAAAAACAGTCCTATAGCTAACCTGAACCCATTCTTTGACAATGATCATTCCGAGCCAGCTCCACCACTTCAAAAACTCAAAGAGTGCTGGTACCTGCCTTTCTTCGGAGTGTGTCATCCTCATAAGCCAAAACAAATCAGGGTAGTGTTCAACTCCGGTGGCCAAGCAAATAGCAAACGATGGGCAGTGCTGTTCACTTGCATGAGTGTGCGTGCAGTACACATTGAAGTAATAGAATATATGGATGCCTCAAGTTTCATAAATGCTCTAAGGCGATTCCTTGCCATCAGAGGACCAGTCAAAACATTAAGATCTGACTGTGGAACTAATTTCGTTGGAGCCTGTCGAGAGCTACATCTCAACTCTAGGCCAATTCAAGACCTTTTAGCTGAAAAGGGCTGTACATGGATTTTCAATCCTCCTCATTCTTCCCATATGGGTGGCTCCTGGGAGAGAATGATAGGCATCACATGTAAAATACTAGACTCCATGCTTATGGACTTGAAATCCACAAGACTCACCCATGAGATTCTAACCACCTTCCTGGCAGAAGCATCTGCCATAATCAATTCAAGACCACTTGTTCCAGTTTCTGTAGATCCAGAGACCCCAACTCTCCTTTCTCCAGCTACTCTTCTTACCCAGAAGCTTGGGTCTGTTCCTGTTCCCCCTGGAGACTTTAAAACAGGAAATCTGTGCTACAATCAGTGGAAGCAAGTACAACACCTTGCCAACTGCTTCTGTAATCGTTGGAAGATGGAGTATCTCTCTACTCTGCAAGGACGCAGGAAATGGCAACGTCTGAACCCTAACATCAAGGTTGGAGATCTTGTGCTCCTCAAGGACCAGCAAGCTGAAAGAATCGAATGGCCCATGGGACTGATTATAAAGAGCATTCCTAGTGATGATGGAAAGGTGCGTAAGGTGGAGGTGAAAGTTGCAAGACAAGGGACTATAAAAACTTTCATCAGACCGATCACGGAACTTATCTTGCTCTTGCCCCTTGGAGACTGAACTTACTTATGTATGCTGTTGGATTCTTCCTGTGACTTCAAGATGGAAGTATCTTGAACTTTAATTGACACAACTTGAAGTTTATATTATTGTTGTTGTTGCATTATATGTATGTTCTCCTTATATCTTTCAGGTCTTCAAGACATCTCTGCAAATTACATTGTTATGCATAACTTCCGTTATGATTTAAATAGTGACATTTATTATGCCAAACGGGGAGTGTGCTGCCTCAATGAGGCATAGAATTTTACATAGCCTCTGTTATGTTCATGTTGTTATAGTTAAGAAATCATATATTTTTATGCCATTGTTTTCTAGGCTTCCCTGTGTTTGTTCTGTATTGCCATCTACTGACACTTTTTGGTAATGCTCCTGTTTTCCAATATCTTACCCCTGACCTTATTATGCATTTCCTTTTTGTGTATTGCTCCGCCCTTGTAGTTTTATGATGTTTTCCTGTGTCATGGCTGCAGCTAACAGCCTCATGTAACTAGCACTCATGTTATTACATTGCAAGCTACGATCAGTATCATCTTTTGACCGCATAATACTTTAACCATTCATTCATCTGCTGTATTCATTATCTGCTGTAACCTGATATTCAGAATAAAGCAACTTTGTGGATGAACAAGGTATTGGTGAGTTCAGCTATCTGACAAGGATTGTCTGCAGTGATTGTATCTTCTTATACAGGCCAGGCACAGAGGTCTCAGCAAGGGATAGATCATTATTACAACTATCTGAGTCAGAATAGGAGACGTCCCCTCTTTTATATGTATTTTAATAAATTGTCATATTATTTTAATAAATTGTCTTATTCTGTTCTAAATTGTACACTATCTAGCATCCACTTTGTATAGAATTGTATTTATTAGTCTATAACTTAGCTAAACTGATATTTATCGCTTAATTCAAGTTCCCAATCACCATCAAGTTGTATAGATACACTTTTTTACATCATCCTTTATTTCTATATTTTTGTCAGGACTTGATATTGTATATATTATTCAGTTGTTAATCTAGGCTTAAAATTACTAGCTAACAATTCTCACCTCACCCTAGCTTAATAGCGCTGACACTACTTTTTCCCTTTTGTCTTGTTTACTTTTTATATCCTGGAGGGTATATTTTAGTGTTAGCTGGGTATTCTAGTGTCTAGGGTGCTCTCTCTCTGTCTAGTTACAATACTATTATGTGTATCACATGAATATGTCTTATATACAATTTAATTCCTCCTCAGCCCACATGCTTTTGTAACTTTGTGTAGCAGGGGTTAATATGGGAGTGTTTTTACTCATTGTATTCAACCAATTATTGTGAAGGGTTTCCTTTTTAAACTGTCACTAATTAGTGCTTCCATAAAGATAGAAAATACAACGTTTCATGCCTGCTATAGGCCCTTAGTTATGTACACATGGTAATACACAGGTTACTGACTTTTATACCCTCACCTGTTACCTAGTCTCATGTGAGCAACCAATTACACAATAGTGACATCTTGTGGATGTAAATTATACCACATCCATAATTTTTTAGATGATCTCATGAGAATAATACTAATGTTACATTAAAATTAAAAACATAAAACCCACATATACAATTAAAAGAGGAGTATTGCACATTATTAGCAGACTATCCTAAATGAGAAAGAAGAAAAAAGAGAAAAGAAAATAGAATGTATATTAATACCGGCGATATAGGAGAATTAATTCAGAATGAATTACACAATTTGAAAAAATTTAAAGCAACAGGCTCCAATCATAATCCTTAATTATACCTTTAAGTCTGAGGGCCTCTAATTTAAAGATCCAAAACATCTCTCTAATTTTTAGAAGAAATTCTCTGTCCCCAGGCTGGAATACCCTTTCTTTTTCTATTGGATTGCAATTTGGACGTGGCAGGTCCTACATTCTGTGCGCTACAGAATAAGAGACAGGTGTGCTGTCTTCCAAACTATTTTTGAAGTTACTAATTAGTGCTTAGCAGGTCTATGATTACGGCACCCGCCGAAATGCGTAAGACCAGCCTGCCCTGTCTTTCCTGTGTTGGTGATGACTTTTATGTTTAAAGAATAAAGCTTGGACTTTAACTCGTTCTGGACTCAAGATTACCTATTTTTTTCTATCAATTTTTCTTTGTTCTATTTGAAGAGTAAACCTGGCTAGGTTCAGGAGCTAGTATCGGCAAGAATTTTTGTAGCAATGTTATACATTGCTTTTGAGATTTAAAGGGACACTGAAACCAAATTTTTACTTTCATGATTGAGATAGAGCATGCAATTTTAAGCAACTTTCTAATTTACTCCTATTATCAATTTTTTCTTAATTTTCATGGTATCTTTATTTGAAAAAGCAGGAATGTAAGCATAGGAGCTACATTTAACCACCAATCAGCAAGTGCTACCCAGGTTCTGAACCAAAGATGGGCTGGCTCGTAAGCTTACTTTATTATTAAATAAAGATACAGAGACTGAAGAAAAATTAATAATAGTAGTAAATTAGAAAGTTGCTTAAAATTGCATGCTCCATCTGAATCATGAAATAAAAAAAATTGGGTTCAGTATCCATTTAATTCAGATCATTCTAATTTAACCTGAAGAATTAGAATTATGTAACACCCCAAGTTTGCTGGGTTTTTCTTTTCATTTGCAGTGGAGGGTTCATCCAACTGGATGGTAAGTATCTGCCTCAATTGAGTTGCCATAGTGTGCACTCTATTTTTCCCTATGCAGCACTATCCTCTGTATATATTGTTGTGCCAGCTGGTACAGAACTACGGTGAGTGAGCAGTGAAATGGAGGGCACACTAAAAAATTCAATTGGGGCAGCTGTCACCTTCTTCTTGTTTGTACAGGCCTACACCAACCAAAAAATGGAATTGAGGGTGGTCAGAAGAGCCCTACGAGACTGAGAATAAAAGGTAATTTTTTTTAAGTAAAACCATAAGACAGATATTAAGATGTGCTGTAAATATTTTTTACATTTACTGGCCATTTAAAGGTACAGTAAACACTGTGTACAACTACAGTAGCAGGGTTACTATTACAGTAGCAGGGTTACAACCTGGAGTTCTTATTTACTCATTACAAAATTCAGCTGGTAAAGCTCTGAATTTTATACTCAGAGCTGCCATCTTGTAGCAGGCGTATTGTTGCATTCTGTGACAGGGAGTAGTCACAAATCTGTGATGTTATTGGCTTTTTGACAGTTGTACCATGCACTTTAAGGGACAGTAAAGTCAAACTTAAACTTATTAGTGTCTCATCAAGAGTTACTTTAAATTTAATTTTAAGACTCTGTAGACTTCTGTAGAACACCTTGGTGCACATCAGATGGTAACTCATAGACAGGGCCCTCTAGTGCAGTCTGAAGCTGCATTCTACAACTATTTTGTACAGATAATTGTGTGTTGCACTTTTTATTCTAATACATGTGGCAATTAGACAGAAGCTGTAGACTGAGGCCAGTTTCATATTTTGTTTTACTTGCAAATGCCGAATAACAAATACACAATAAGTTCATACATATAAGTTCAATTGGAAGACGTAATAACTTTATAGAATAGTATGAATATGGGTAAAGGGACAGTCAAGTAAAAAAACAACAACTTTCATGATTCAAATAAGGCATGTAATTTTAAGCAACTTTCCAATGTACTTTTATCACAAATTTTGCTTTGTTCTTTTGGTATTCTTAGTTGAAAGCTAAACCTAGGTAGGCTCATATGCTAATTTCTTAGACCTTGAAGGCCGCCACTAATCCGAATGCATTTTGACAGTTTTTCACCACTAGAGGGCGTTAGTTCATTTGTGTCATATAGATAACATTGAGATCACGCACGTGAAGTTACCTAGGAGTCAGCACTGATTGGCTAAAATGCAAGTCTGTCAAATGAACTAAAATAAGGGGGCAGTTTGCAGAGGGATAGCTACAAGGTAATTACAGAGATAAAATGTGTATTATTATAACTATGTTGGTTATGCAAAACTCGGTAATGGGTAATAAAGGGATTATCTATCTTTTTAAACAACAAAAATTCTGGTGTTGACTGTCCCTTTAAACATCCATGAATTAGTGTTAGAGCATGCAATTTTGACATTCGTGAGCCTAGATAACTGTACTTAAAGGGATGTGAAACACACATTTTTTCTTTCAAGATTAAAATAGAACATGCAATTTTAAACAATTTTAGTTTATAGTGAACACAATATATATAAATTTAGATTGTGCACATTTTATATATTTTTATTTATATATATGTGTGTGTTGCAGTTAAAGTAAGACATTGGGTAATCCTAGCATTACCCAGGTAAACCTGATATTACCCAAGCGGCTGTGGGTAAAGCCCGACGTAACATGATAAATCTTCTCAGAGTGCATTGAGTCACTGCATCACATATACTATGCACTGTAATTCACACATCTTAACTATCTTTTTTGCCTTGGCCTAGGGAGTACAAGTGGGGCAAAGCCCCCCTAGTAAACCTCATTCCCCAAGGTTCACTTAGGGTGGATACCAGAGGATCGGCCTTGCACCTTCCTTGAACCCTCTAGACAGAGGTAAAAAAATAGTGTAGCTGGGGGAATTACATTGCATCAGGCTTTACCCACAGCTACTTGGATTACCCGGATTTCTGACTTTACCTGTGACATCTGTGTGTTTTTGGAATTTATAGACACATAGGAAAGAGAACACACATAATGCTACTATCATACGGGGACACTAGTTAGCCATATCACAGATTTTAATAGGCTAGCCACATAGAATAATATTAATAGATTCATATCATATACATTGATTTGTTGTACAATGCGCAGTGGTTAGTATGCAGATCGTTTGCCGCTTTTTGATTTAAGAGTTGGGAATCTCGCTGCCATGTATAGTATTATACAAATGAGCGATCACTTCAACATACAGTATGGGAAACTGGTTTTGACATCAAAATTTCACGTGATCCTATGGGTCCTATCACAAATCACACTTAAAAGCCTTATATGAGGTATTGATGAGATATACTGACTATGAAAAGTGACCGAATATTTATTAACACATAATTATTTCCTGTTTAAGGGGATTTATTACCTACAGAGACAAGGAACAGCAATGGGGGCAACATTAACCCCCGTCTTACGCAAAAATCTTTATGATGATAATCCCTTCAAACAGGAAATAGTACATTACGGTCGCTTCATAGATGATATGATATTAATTTGGCAAGGAACTGATGAACAATTACACAATTTTGTACAATATTTAAACAAAAATAATGTAAACTTAAAATTTACGTATGAAAAATCAAATAAGGAAATATCTTTCTTAGATCTAAAACTTAAAGGGACATTAAACCCATCATTTTTCTTTCATGAGTCAGATAGAGAATACAATTTTAACCCCTTAATGACCACAACACTTTCCCATTTTCTGTCAGTTTGGGACCAAGGCTATTTTTACATTTTTGCGGTGTTTGTGTTTAGCTGTAATTTTCCTCTTACTCATTTACTGTACCCACACATATTATATACTGTTTTTCTCGCCATTAAATGGACTTTCAAAAGATACCATTATTTTCATCATATCTTATAATTTATTATAAAATAAATTATAAAATATGAGGAAAAAAATGGAAAAAAAAACACTTTTTCTAACTTTGACCCCCAAAATCTGTTACACATCTACAACCACCAGAAAACACCCATGCTATTTAGTTTCTAAATTTTGGCCTGAGTTTAGAAATACCCAATGTTAACGTGTTCTTTGCTTTTTTTGCAAGTTATAGGGCCATAAATTCAAGTAGCACTTTGCTATTTCCAAACCACTTTTTTTCAAAATTAGCGCTGGTTACATTGGGACACTGATGTCTTTTAGGAATCCCTGAATATTCCTTGACATGTATATATTATTTTTTAGAAGACATCCCAAAGTATTGATCTAGGCCCATTTTGGTATATTTCATGCCACCATTTCACCGCCAAATGCGATCAAATAAAAAAAATCGTTCACTTTTTCACTATTTTTTTTCACAAACTTTAGGTTTCTCACTGAAATTATTTACAAACAACTTGTGCAATTATGGCATAAATGGTTGTAAATGCTTCTCTGGGATCCCCATTGTTCAGAAATAGCAGACATATATGGCTTTGGCGTTGCTTTTTGGTAATTAGAAGGCTGCTAAATGCCACTGCGCACCACATGTGTATTATGCCCAGCAGTGAAGGGGTCAATTAGGGAGCATGTAGGGAGCTTCTAGGGTTAGCTTTAGTGTAGTGTAGTAGAAAACCCAAAGTATTAATTTAGGCCCATTTTGGTATATTTCATGCCACCATTTCACCGCCAAATGCGATCAAAATAAAAAAAAAATCGTTCACTTTTTCACAAACTTTTTCACAAATTTTAGGTTTCTCACTGAAATTATTTACAAACAGCTTGTGCAATTATGGCACAAATGGTTGTAAATGCTTCTCTGAGATCCCCTTTGTTCAGAAATAGCAGACATATATGGTTTTGGTGTTGCTTTTTGGTAATTAGAAGGTCGTTAAATGCTGCTGTGCATCACACGTGTATTATGTCTAGCAGTGAATAGCAGTTAATTAGGGAGCTTGTATGGAGCTTGCAGGGTTAATTTTAGCTTTAGTGCAGAGTTCAGCCTCCCACCTGACACATCACACCCCCTGATCCCTCCCAAACTGCTCTCTTCCCTCCCCCACCCCACAATTGTCCCCGCCATCTTAAGTACTGGCAGAAAGTCTGCAAGTACTAAAATAAAAGGTATTTTTTTTATTTTTAGCATATTTACATATGCTGTTGTGTAGCCCCCAACCTCCCTGACCCCCCCAAACAGCTCTCTAACCCTTTTGCTCTACCTTATTGGGAGCCATCTTGGGTACTGGCAGATGTCTGCCAGTACCCAGTTTACAAAAAAATAGATTTCTTTTTTAAAAAAAAATTCTTCTGTATTGTAGCTCCCCCCCCAAAGACCAACCCCCCACCCCCTCCCAGATCCCTTCGATCTTTTATTTACCCATTCCCTCCCCCCTTTCTCCCACTTATTACAATTACATTTTTCTGTAGTGTAGCGGCTCCCGCCCCGTGCACACACCCGCCTGCCGCCCCCTGAGCACGTGCGTGCGTCTGTGTGCGGCCCCGGCAACCACGCCCATGATCCCGCCCCCCTCTTACCGCAGGCACTCATCGATGGCCGCCCACTCGCCTCCCACATCGGCTCCCACCCACCAACGATTGCGGCCATCGATGTCTGGAGTGGCTCTATCTGCATCGGATGGCTAAGAAGAGTTATTGCAGGATGCCTCAATATCAGGGACTCACTGCAATAACCGTAAAGTAGCTGGAAGCGATCAGAATCGCTTCCACCGCTTTCCCAGACCGACGACGGGGTACGTTCTCAGTCGTTAACTGTATTTTTTTAGAAGATGTACCCCATACGTCGTCGGTCATTAAGGGGTTAAACAACTTTCTAATTGTCTTCAATTACCTAATTTGCTTAATTTTCTTGATTTTCTTTCTTTAAAACCATATCTAGATAGGCTCAGTAGCTGTTGATTGGTGGCTGCACATAGATGCCTCGTTTGATTGGTTGACCCATGTGTATTGCTATTTCTTCAACAAAGGATATCTAAAGAAATAAGCAAATTAGATAATATATGTAAATTGGAATGTTTTTAAAAATTGTATTCTCTATATGAATCATGAAAGAAAAAAATTGAGTTTAATGTCCCTTTAAATGAAATAATTTTTATTACCCATGTTCCCGAACCCAAAACAACAGGGAAAATACAGACATTAAATCTTGTAGGTACATCTAATAGTAGAAAATAATCAGTTCATAGGGAAAAAGTGTTTCGTTAGAGTCCTTCATATAACGGGGGAGGCCTCTAGGTATAGAGGCTCCTCTTAGTCTTTCTGTATGATTTTCCAAGTGTCTGAGAGAGGTTAAATACCGGTCAACAGCTATAGAATAAGCCATATCAGTCTCTATCGGGCCTCTCAGCCTTCTTGTGGGGTGGGATTGGTTTTTCTTTAAAGTCTCCTGAGCTATATTATTGTCCAGTTGCCATCACAACATCTTTAGTAGGAGACTTGCAGGAGTGGGGGGTAATATAATGAACAAAGAAAACGTCCAACTTTAACCAATCTCAGTAACAGTTTCTAAAGGATCTTGGTTTTAACCAATCTGAGAATGATCAATAATACATAACAATTTGTTAACATAACACAAAAAAAATAACAGGTAACAATAAATTGCACGACATACATATAGTGGTTGGAGCTCGGCAATGTGCTCTATATCTCCAAGCTCTCGTCTGAAAATCATGTGCCCCTCCAACCTTTCAACTAAGCTATCTAGCTTTATGTGTCCACCACTTTTCTGCTGTCAAAACCTTTCACTAAGGCTCCCCTTTGCTACTTCCCCTCAGTCTCCCACCTCTGCACTGCGAGTCGTTCTATTATTATCTACTAGTATCCAATAAAACCATACTTTTTGGAATGTGGATTCTGTGCTCTGAATGAATGCTGCTGACTCATACATTTTATAAACCAGTTGGATCTTATTCAAAACTTCTGACCAGGACGGAATCTCTGTTTTCCAGTACTTGGCTATAACTGTTCTTGTGGTGGTGCATAGAATTCTAATAAAGGTGTTAATGTCTTTGTGTAACTTGGGAATACCTTCGTGGAGTAATGCTTGAGCAGGGGTAAGATGAATCTGTTCTCCTAGGGCCTTCCCTAACAGTAAAGATAATTCTCGCCATATCTTTTTGACTTTAGGACATTCCCACCACATATGTATGTATGATCCTATGGTTTTACAGCCCCTATAACAAAAGTTAGAGCTTTCCTTCCCCATATGGGCCGTTCTTACTGGGGTTAGATACCATCTAAAGGAAGTCTTGATAACATTTTCTCTCAAGTCGGCGCTAATTAAGCCTTTAATGGCTTGGTATAGTATCTCCTCCCATTTATCCAACTCGAATTCTTTATCTATGTCTGTTTCCCAATTTAGCATTAGTGTATTCTTAGAGTGTGTTCTCATTTCTTGTATGGAGATATATAGCCTTGAGATTGCTCTTTTAGGTCTAGTCGTTGCTATACATAATTGCTCAAGAACAGTTTGTCGGTTATGTGTCGGGTGCTTAGCTGTGTGTGTGCGTATAGCAGATGTTATTTGTAGATATAGGAACCAGTGCAGAGGAATAGGATCTAGTTTCTGTCGTAGTTGGGTGTAGGTTAGCAACTTGCCCCGTGAGTAAAGGTCCGCTACTCTGTACAACCCTTTGTTTTCCCATTTTTGGATCTGTTTTTTAAACTCGTCACTAATGATATATTTTAGAGGTATTATTTTTGAATGTGAAAAAGTAATTCTCTCTGACTTTTTCGATGAAGGCCATTGCTGTTTGGTAACTAGTGTGGTCTTGTTCCTGTATATATCGTGTCTGGTAAATTGGTCTTTGCCCCAGAGAATGCCATCCGGCGTCTCCTGACCGGTCATCTCTGCCTCTAAGGCCGGCCAAAGAATGTCTACCTGTTGTCTGCTAATTGTTGAGTCTTGTGCCAGTCTAGCAGCTTTGTAGTAGTCTAGTAGATTGGGTGCACCCACCCCGCCTAGCTGTCTGTGTCTGTTTAGGATTTGATGTGGAATTCTCGGATGTCTGTTGTCGCGTAAGAATCTATTGATATCTCTCTGTAGGATATCTATGTCTGTAACATTTATTTTAATTGGGAGCACTCTAAATAGGTAGAGAATCCTCGGTAGGATCGTCATCTTAATAGCGGAGAGCCTCCCATACCATGAAAAGCCCATCTTTCTCCATTTCCCTAGGTCAGATCTGATTGTTTTAAACAGGGGGATATAGTTTGTTTCATAGAGTCTTGTGGAGTGTGAACTCAGTTTTATTCCTAAATATTTTAATCCCTCCGGCACCCATCTAAAGTCAAAGTTCGCCTCTATCAATTTAATAGTGTGTTTTGGAATAGAGATGGGAAGTGCCTCGCATTTATCTGCGTTGATTTTATAGCCTGAGATCTGAGAGAATAAGTGGATCGCTTGGTATACATAGGGCAAAGTATGGAGTGGTTTCGAGATAGTAAGTAGTACATCATCTGCAAATAGGCTAATTTTGTGGTGTATGCCCCCGACCTCCAAACCAACTATATCAGTAGAGTTTCGTATATAAGCAGCTAGTGGCTCTATGCAGATTGCAAAGATCAGGGGGGAAAGTGGGCAGCCTTGTCTCGTACCGTTCAGGATAGATATGTTACCCGATTGGTGTCCTATTGCTCTGATATATGCTGTTGGCGTCGAGTACAAGCCTGTAATGGCCTTCAAAAAGTTACCCTCAAATCCCAGTTCCGAAAGCAAAGTTAGCATATATTCCCAATCCACCCTATCAAATGCCTTCTCCGCATCCAGTGATAGGATCAGAGAAGGCACCTTTCGGTCGTGTAGGAAATCTATCACCGATATCATCTTTCTAATGTTGTCTGGGGCTTCCCTTTCCTTAATAAATCCTACCTGATCTGGGTGAATGATGCGGGGCAAGATGTGTTTCAGTCTATTGGCCAAGATTTTTGTGACTATTTTAATGTCCTGATTGATCAGGGATATGGGTCTGTAGCTGCTACAAAGACTAGGATTTTTCCCCTGTTTGGGTATAACCACAATCTTAGCTCTAAGAAGGTCAGTAGGTATCCTGCCCCCTTCCATTATATGGTTTGCAAACACCACTAAATGTGGAACCAAAGCCTCACGGAACGCCTTGTAGTATTCCCCAGGAAATCCGTCAGGTCCTGGGGCCTTACCGGGCTTGAGGTCTTTTATGGCCGAGATCACTTCAGCTCTTGTGATCTTGGCATTTAGGGTAGCCTTAGCCTCATCATCTATCGGTGTCAATTTAGCTTTTTGCAAGAAAGAGTCAAAAATTGCTTTTGTCGTGGGGTTATGGACCACCTTTGTGCCATCATATAACTGACTATAGAATTGGGAAAATGTGTCAACAATTTCCTGAGGATGTGTGGTTATGTGTCCAGTTGGCGTTTGGATTTTTGGTATGGAGAGAGACTGGCATTCATCTCTGATTTTCTTTGCCAGGTATTTGTCAGGCTTATTGGCAAAGACAAAGTAGTTTGCTTTCAATCTGTGCGCAGCTTTTACAGATTGTTCATTTAATATGGATTGTAGCGTTTGTCTCTTGCCAATAAGCTCAGTCAGTGTAGCTTTAGAACCATGCAGTTTGTGCAATTTTTCAAGAGAAGTGATTTCAGTGTTTAAGTGTGCAATGAGAGCCTCTCTCTTCTTTTTAAGTAGTGTTTTTTCTTTTATTAGTATACCTCTTACTACTGCCTTATGTGCTGCCCAGGGTGCAATAGGGTCATCAGTGGAGTTTACATTGATCTGCCAGTACTCGTTTAGGTTGTTTAGGATTCTGTCTTTGATAAGTGGGTCCTTAATACAAAATGAGTCGTACGTCCATGTCTTTGTCCGTTTTGGGTCTGAGAGATCACCTAAGGTAAGTAGTGTTAGGGAGTGGTCAGACCACACACATGGGTGAATGTCTATGGAGCGTATTACTGGTTGCAGAATCTGACTAGTAAACACATAGTCTATTTTAGAGTAGCTGTCATGTGCTGATGAATAATAGGTAGTGCTCCCCTCCCCCCCATTTAGGTGTTTCCAGGTATCCTGCAGTGTGTGTTGACCTAATACTTCCCAGATGTTTCTAGCCATTGCTCTTTGTCTTTGTTTTTTCTTAGACTGGTGAATAGGTGTTTGCCTAGCTAGCGCCTGGAGGTCTATATTAAAGTCCCCTGCTAGTATTATTCTCAGTTTGG
The DNA here is from genome assembly GCF_027579735.1 of Bombina bombina. Lineage (NCBI taxonomy): Eukaryota > Metazoa > Chordata > Amphibia > Anura > Bombinatoridae > Bombina > Bombina bombina. Next base: position 101,088,755 of record NC_069499.1, on the reverse strand, counting down.
ACCAGCCTGTTAATAAATTGGAAAGGGTGTTAAAAAACTGGTCTTGTTGTTCATTGGGGGCATATATATTACATAGGAGAATCTCAGCACCCCCCATTTGTCCAAATACCAACAGATATCTACCTTCTTTATCTGATATGGTCTCTTTGTGGGTAAATGGCAGTGTGGAATGTATTAAGATAGAGACCCCTCTTTTTTTTTGAGTCTAGCGCTGAGTGAAACTGCATTGGGTAATCTCTTGCCCAGTATTTGGGAATAGTATTTTTTAAGAAATGAGTTTCCTGAAGGTAGATAATATTAGCCTTTAGCCTTCTGTAATTTGACATAGCTCTTCTTCTCTTGATATCTGTGTTTAATCCTCTCGCATTATGCGAGAGCAAGACTATCTTAGGTACAGACATTCCCCTGAGCAAGATAATTCTGCATACTATATCTACTCTGAGACAGTAGCCAATCCCTGGTCTTTAACAGATATAGGGGGGTAGTTATCAAGCCGTCAACCTCAAATACGCTGCGTATTCCGCAGCGTATTTGTGGCGAGGCTGATACGCCTTAGTTATCAAAGGCTCAAGACCGGCAAAAGTAGAATTTTGTGACGTCAGCTTCGATCCGCCGGACTCAGTCCGACACAGATCGATTCTTACGTCACTCCAGATGTTCCGCACACAAGTGCGGCACATTCTCACTACTTTTGCTAGCTATCAAAAAACTAGCAGGTACGCTCGGCACTTTTACGGCCCAGCGTACCTGGTTTTCAAAGCGCCAGCCTGGAGGCGGCGGATCCCATAGGAATCAATGGGAGTCTGACCATAGCGAAAGTACAAGTTCGCTGCTGACAGACATCCCATTGATTTCTATGGGAGCTGTCTACACCTAACACCCTAACATGTACCCCGAGTCTAAACACCACTAATCTGACCCCCCCTACACCGCCGCAACTAAATAAAGTTATTACCCCCTAAACCGCCGCTCCCGGAGCCCACCGCAAGCTACTCTATACATATTAACCCCTAAACCGCCGCTCCCGGAGCCCACCGCAACTATAATAAATGTATTAACCCCTAACCCGCCGCTCCCTGAACCCGCCGCAACCTATATTAAATGTATTAACCCCTATCCTGCCCCCCCTACACCGTCGCCACCTATAATAAATTTATTAACCCCTAATCTGCCCCCCTACACCGTCGCCACCTATAATAAATTTATTAACCCCTATCCTGCCCCCCACTACGCCGCCGCCACTGTAATAAAATGATTAACCCCTAAACCTAACCCTAACCCTAACGCCCCCTAACTTAAATATTAATTAAATAAATCTAAATAAATTAACTCTTATTAACTAAATGAATCCTATTTAAAACTAAATACTTACCTTTAAAATAAACCCTAATATAGCTACAATATAAATAATAATTATATTCTAGCTATCTTAGGATTTATTTTTATTTTACAGGTACCTTTCAATTTATTTTAACCATGTACAATAGCTATTAAATAGTTATTAACTATTTAATAGCTTACCTAGCTAAAATAAAGAGAAATGTACCTGTGAAATAAATCCTAACCTAAGTTACAATTACACCTAACACTACACTATACTTTAATAAATTATTCCTATTTAAAAATAAATACTTACCTGTAAAATAAACCCTAAGATAGCTACAATGTAATTAATAATTATATTATAGCTATCTTAGGATTTATATTTATTTTACAGGTAACTTTGTATTTATTTTAGCTAGTTAGAATAGTTATTAAATAGTTATTAACTATTTAATAACTACCTAGCTAAAAGAAATACAAAATTACCTGTAAAATAAATCCTAACTTAAGTTACAATTAAACCTAATACTACACTATCATTAAATTAACTAAATAAACTACCTACAAAGAACTACAATGAAATACAATTACATAAACTAACTAAAGTACAAAAAATAAAAAAAGCTAAGTTACAAAAAATAATAAATTAAGTTACAAACATGTTAAAAATATTACAACAATTTTAAGCTACTTACACCTAATCTAAGCCCCCTAATAAAATAACAAACCCCCCCAAAATAAAAAAAATCCCTACCCTATTCTAAATTACATAAATTTCAAAGCTCTTTTACCTTACCAGCCCTTAAAAGGGCCATTTGTGGGGGCATGCCCCAAAAAGTTCAGCTCTTTTGCCTGTAAAATAAAAATACAACCCCCCCCAACATTAAAACCCACCACCCACATACCCCTAATCTAACCCAAACCCCCCTTACAAAAACCTAACACTAATCCCCTGAAGATCATCCTACCTTGAGTCGTCTTCACTCAGCCGAGCCACCGATGGAACTGAAGAGGACATCCGGAGCGGAAGAAGTTAATCCTCCAAGCGGCGCTGAAGAAATCTTCCATCCGATGAAGTCATCATCCAGGCGGCGCTGAAGAAGTCTTCGATCCGGCCGATGTCATCTTCAAAGAGGCGCTGAAGAGGTCTTCTATCCGGGCGAAGTCATCTTCCAAGCCGGGTCTTCAATCTTCCTTCCACCGACGCGGAACCACCTTCTTCACCGACGGACTACGACGAATGACGGCTCCTTTAAGGGACGTCATCCAAGATGGCGTCCCCTCAATTCCGATTGGCTGATAGGATTCTATCAGCCAATCGGAATTAAGGTAGGAAAATCTGATTGGCTGATGGAATCAGCCAATCAGATTGAGCTCGCATTCTATTGGCTGTTCCGATCAGCCAATAGAATGCGAGCTCAATCTGATTGGCTGATTGGATCAGCCAATCGGATTGAACTTGAATCTGATTGGCTGATTCCATCAGCCAATCAGATTTTCCTACCTTAATTCCGATTGGCTGATAGAATCCTATCAGCCAATCGGAATTGAGGGGACGCCATCTTGGATGACGTCCCTTAAAGGAGCCGTCATTCGTCGTAGTCCGTCGGTGAAGAAGGTGGTTCCGCGTCGGCGGAAGGAAGATTGAAGACCCGGCTTGGAAGATGACTTCGCCCGGATAGAAGACCTCTTCAGCGCCTCTTTGAAGATGACATCGGCCGGATCGAAGACTTCTTCAGCGCCGCCTGGATGATGACTTCATCGGATGGAAGATTTCTTCAGCGCCGCTTGGAGGATTAACTTCTTCCGCTCCGGATGTCCTCTTCAGTTCCATCGGTGGCTCGGCTGAGTGAAGACGACTCAAGGTAGGATGATCTTCAGGGGATTAGTGTTAGGTTTTTGTAAGGGGGGTTTGGGTTAGATTAGGGGTATGTGGGTGGTGGGTTTTAATGTTGGGGGGGGGGGTTGTATTTTTATTTTACAGGCAAAAGAGCTGAACTTTTTGGGGCATGCCCCCACAAATGGCCCTTTTAAGGGCTGGTAAGGTAAAAGAGCTTTGAAATTTATGTAATTTAGAATAGGGTAGGGATTTTTTTTATTTTGGGGGGGTTGTTATTTTATTAGGGGGCTTAGATTAGGTGTAAGTAGCTTAAAATTGTTGTAATATTTTTAACATGTTTGTAACTTAATTTTTTATTTTTTGTAACTTAGCTTTTTTTATTTTTTGTACTTTAGTTAGTTTATGTAATTGTATTTCATTGTAGTTCTTTGTAGGTAGTTTATTTAGTTAATTTAATGATAGTGTAGTATTAGGTTTAATTGTAACTTAAGTTAGGATTTATTTTACAGGTAATTTTGTATTTCTTTTAGCTAGGTAGTTATTAAATAGTTAATAACTATTTAATAACTATTCTAACTAGCTAAAATAAATACAAAGTTACCTGTAAAATAAATATAAATCCTAAGATAGCTATAATATAATTATTAATTACATTGTAGCTATCTTAGGGTTTATTTTACAGGTAAGTATTTATTTTTAAATAGGAATAATTTATTAAAGTATAGTGTAGTGTTAGGTGTAATTGTAACTTAGGTTAGGATTTATTTCACAGGTACATTTCTCTTTATTTTAGCTAGGTAAGCTATTAAATAGTTAATAACTATTTAATAGTTATTGTACATGGTTAAAATAAATTGAAAGGTACCTGTAAAATAAAAATAAATCCTAAGATAGCTAGAATATAATTATTATTTATATTGTAGCTATATTAGGGTTTATTTTAAAGGTAAGTATTTAGTTTTAAATAGGATTCATTTAGTTAATAAGAGTTAATTTATTTAGATTTATTTAATTAATATTTAAGTTAGGGGGGCGTTATGGTTAGGGTTAGACTTAGGTTTAGGGGTTAATCATTTTATTACAGTGGCGGCGGCGTAGTGGGGGGCAGGATAGGGGTTAATAAATTTATTATAGGTTGCGGCGGGTTCATGGAGCGGCGGTTTAGGGGTTAAACTATTTATTTAGTTGCGGAGAGGTGCGGGATCAGCAGGATAGGGGTTAATAATTTTATAATAGAGGGCGACGGTATAGGGGGGCAGGATAGGGGTTACTAGGTATAATGTAGGTGGCAGCGGTGTCCGGGAGCGGCGGTTTAGGGGTTAATACATTTATAAGACTTGCGGCGGGGTCTAGGAGCGGCGGTTTAGGGGTTAATACATTTATAAGACTTGCGGCGGGGTCTAGGAGCGGCGGTTTAGGGGTTAGTAACTTTATTTAGTTGCGGGGGGCTCAGGGGGCGCCGGTATAGGGGGTAGAACAGTGTAGTTTAGTGTGAGTGCTTAGTGACAGGCTAGCAATAAAGCTGGGAAAAAGCCGAAGGGCAGCGAGATCGGATGAGTGATAACTGTCACAGTCCGCTGCTCATCGCCCCGCGGCTTTTTGACAGCTTTATTTGATAACTTAGGCGAACGTATTCAAGGTCCGCGGCGGCGAAGGTAGGCGAGCTTAGGCGGACGTATTGGGCCGGCGAAGCCAGAAAAGTAGACGGCTTGATAAGTAGCCCCCCAAGTGTGTTACTCTTTTTCCTCTGGATTAGTGAACTATGCTGCCTCTGTAGTAGGTCTTCCCTTGGTGAACTTATACTAGTTGTACTTGTTTTCGTGCATTTGGGTGGTAAAAACTTATAACAAAACATTAACAACAACATTTGATAATGATTAAACTTTTGAATACACATATATCAAAAATTAACACATGTTAATTGCGCCATGCAGCCTCAACAGGAGGTGCCTGCTTAACACAGTCTCATGTGAGTGAAGAACTAAAGTCAGACCCTTAGGTCTGGTACCTGTGTGACCTTACGGTCTTCATTAGCAGCCTCTGGGTGTAAATACTCCTGATATCAGTTCTGTAGGGAGTGTCGTTCAGGTTTTGGATTTCTTTTTAGTCACTGTCCTCCATTTTTCCTTTTGGGATTTCCCTCTGGATGAAGATGGTGTAGAGGAGGGGTGCAGTGTTTCTGTGGTTGTAATCTCAGGTGGTTCCAGGTCTAGAAATTTGCAGATCTCTGGGATCTCCTCTGTGGTTTTAATAGTGGTAGTTTTGCCGTTGCGTATCACCTGGAGTGCAAAAGGAAATCCCCAACGATATTGGATGTTATTTTTCCTTAGGAGGAGAGTTAGAGGTCTCAAAGCATATCTTCTTTGTAGGGTTTTGACGCAGAGATCTTGAAAGAATTGGATTATATTGCCCTGAAATTTGAACGTGGGATTTTGTCTAGCGGCTAGTAAGATTTTTTCTCTGTCAGGGAATCTTAGGAGCTTAATGATGACATCTCTCGGTGGCTGGTCTGGTTTGGGTTTAGCCCTTAGGGCTCTATGTGCTCTTTCAATTGGGTATTCAGCATCTGCCGGACTTCCAAGAATAGCGTGAAATAGCTGTTGGAGATAGTTGTGGAGGTCTTCTGCTCCTATAGTCTCAGGAATTCCTTTAAGCCTAATATTAGAGCGACGGCTCCTATTCTCCAAGTCTTCGATTTTGTCTTCTAGTTCTGATATAGCTTGAGATTGAGAGGCCAGGGAATTTGAGACTGTCGCCACTTCTTCTCCCATTTCATCCGTGGCCGATTCTAATGAGTCAACTCGGTTTCCCAATTCCAGGATCTCAGTCTTGATTTCTGTGAGGCTATTAGTAACCGTGGTTTGAAAGCTATCAATTTTTCCCCACAATTTTTCAAAGTTGGAGGTTATATCTTGTTTAGATACAAGGGCTCGTAGATCAGCCTTAGTAGCAGGAGTGAGGTCTTTAGCATTCTCCTCAATTTCGGATTCCATATCCTCCTCAGTATCCGCCATATTATGATCTTGAGATTTAAGAGTTCTGGATGATTTAAAGAATGTGTCGACCGATAAGGATTTCAGCCCCTTATCACCCTTGGAGCCCTTTCTTGTAGTCATGTTATTCGTAGTGATGGGTCAGTTGTATTTTCCTGATCTTGCGTCTGTGCCTTAGTTTAGTTGGGTGTATAGTCACAGGTGTCTACACCCCCTATCTAGGAGACCTTTCTTGCTATTGGAGCCTTTATTAGTTTTTCAGATATTGCATATCCCCTTCATTGACTCTGTAATTCTCTTCACTCAATTATGGTGTTCATTTATCTTCAGCATACTGCCTTTCTCCTCTTATATAACATATATGCATGTTTATCATGGAAGACAGTGTGAAACATAGAAACTGCGTTATGTTGTGGCAGAAGTATCAAAGTGTGATCTTGATTGTGGCTTCCCTGCCAGGCTGCACAGGCAACATTATTAAAGTCTTTAGCTCATTTTGAATGCATCCCTTTTGGTGCTTGCTGAGTCTCCCCAAACAGTATACAGATTAACAGCACCTATTAAAACGTACCAGGCTAAATAGCAACAAAGCTGCTATTAGGTGTCCAGGGTTTTCAGCTTAGTATTTGAAAGTTAATATGTACAGCCAAGGAGGCACTACTGTGGCTGTTTGTCTTTACTTTGCTTCCTTTGCACAGCGTGGGCAGTGAGCTGCGTGTACACAGGCTTACATGTAGTGGATCTAGTGACATGAAGCTGAGGCTTAGGTGCAGGTATTTCTAAAAAACAAATAGAATCAAGGTGCCTATAGAGACTGATCAATGTTCGTGACTTGGGGCTAGTTTGCTATATATAATTGGGCTTAGAATAGCGTATCTAGCTTCCCCTTTATCCTTGTCACCTGTTTTCCTCCGTTTCTCTAGCCACTTTTCTTCCTTTTCCTCACCCCTCCTAATGTGTTGGTCAGCGTGTGTATAGTTAGAATATACCCTGCCGAAGCGGGTTCTTACCCTCCGCAAAGGTGATTAGATGGTAGTCGGCTCCGGTTCACTCCGCTTAAGAGCAGCAGGTCTCACAGTGTAGTAGGCCGCAATATGGCGAGAGTTCGCGCCAAAAGATAAGTAGCGCAGATCTCCCTCTCAGGCCCCAAATTACCCCGGCAGGCACCAGGTTAGAAGTAGATGTCAGTCGCCTCGGGAGGGTGTAGGAAAGATCCCAGTAGCTGTAAGTCTTTGAGGCTGGGGGTAGGCTTTATTCGATCTCAGCTGTGCTGGTATGCGGCAAAGTACCACTGCCCCGGAGCGGAGCCCCGACCCTCCGGTCATTGGTAATGAGCCGTCAGGGGGCAGTTGATGAGCAGATCGGGGGTCAATAGCAAGCGGCAAGTGGCCAGTCAGACTCGCGACCGGATAGTATGAGTCCCTCTGTAAGATCGGTGCCGGGTGTTAGCGCCTATAGCAGGCAAAGTTCTCTGCGCCCAAATGGCGTGGTGACTCCTGGTCCCCGGCAGACCTTCAGCAGGTGTTTTATAAGTAATATCTGTAAAAAAACCTGGTACTTAGGCAGAAAAAAAAAGCTAATATATAGTTAAAATGTTAAAGTGAGCGAGAGCTCCTTTCAAGAACGTCTCTCCTGCTTGACGGTTAGCTCCGCCCCCCCTTTAATGTCCCTTTAAAGGGACACTGAACCCAAATTTTTTCTTTTGTGATTTAGATAGGGCATGCAACTTTAAGCACCTTTCTAATTTACTCCTATTAGCAAATGTTCTTCATTCTCTTGGTGTCTTTATTTGAAAAGCAAGAATGTAAGTTTAGATGCAGGCCCATTTTTGGTGAACAACCTGGGTTGTTCTTGCTGATTGGTGGATTAATTCATCCACCAATAAAAAAGTGCTGTCTAGGGTTCTGTACTTTCTTTTTCAAATAAAGATTTGGGTTCAGTATCCCTTTAGTGGGGATATTGCAAAATGGCAGATATTAGTTGAGTTATACAGAAAACCAACTTCAGGTAATAACATATTAAATCATGTCAAAAAAGCAATTCCAAAAGGACAATTCATTGGAACCAAAAGAAATTGCAGCACAGAAAAACTTTACTTTAAACATGCAAATAAAGAATAGACTAATAGCCAGCGACTACATAAGAAGAAACTTGCAAAAAATCATTGAATAATTGAAATCAAGTAGTTTTTTTTTACATCTTTCAGTAAGGAATATAATGATGTCTGCAAAATCATTAAAAATAATTTGGGTATATTATGGGGAGACAAAAACCGACATAATATGTTAAGAAATAAATTAAGATTTGTCCCTAAAATAAGTACAACTTCTCCAAGTCTTCACAATCTTGTAGAAATTGGTTAACACCAAAGAATGTCATAAATGTGGTACTAGACCATGCAAGTTATGTACTTACTTAGAAGTCTCACAAACCTTTCAATCTACAAATAATCAGAAAGTATATAAAATAAATCAATATCTAAACTGCTACTCAACGTATATAGTTTATTTAATAACTTGTGAATTTTGTTGGATGCAGTACGTAGGTAGGTCTACACGTATGGCCAAAGACAGAGTCAGGGAACACATAATGTCCATTGAACAATAACCCCCCCCCCCACTACACCTATAGCAAAACATTTTTGTTCACATCCTAATCCTTTATCTCATTTATCTGTCACTTTAATAGATCAATTTCCTAAAAGTTCAAAAGGGGGAGGCAGACTTAAAGGTCATAACTGAAGGGAAACATATTGGATATTCACTTTGAATACCATGAAACTTAATTCTGTATGGGATGTGGATTTGTATACTGAGTGAAACAATTAATCAGTTGTTTACTTAAAATTTTTACATTTCCTTCCACTACAGAATCCAGTGCCTAAATATAAGATTGAATATCATATTTATTCCCAAGTGAATACTTGTTTCTTTAATACATTATAATGTATGGCTGATAAGGAAGGCGAACCTTAGAAATCTGAAGTTATCCCTGTGGATTGGAACATGAAGGTAAGCATCCTTCAGGTCTATAGTCGTCATGAATTGCCCCTCTTGAACCAGGGGCAAAACTAACCTGATCGTCTCCATCTTGAACGATGGAACTGACAGAAACTTGTTTAGGGTCTTTAGGTCCAGAATTGGAGGAAACGTGCCCTCCTTCTTTGGGACCATGAAAATGTTTGAATAATACCCCGGACCTCTTTCTGCCGGAGGGACTGGGACGATTACTCCGACAGATGAGAGATTCCTCACACACCCCAGGAAGGCGTCTCTCTTTTCTGGTCTTGAATAGATGTTTGAGAAGACAGCGGGACATAATCCTCCTCAGAGGATTATGGCTCATTCGACTAGAGCTTTGGCCTCTTCTTGGGCCTTTAAGAATGAGGCTTCTATGGAGAAGATTTGTAAGGCGGCCACCTGGTCGTCCTTACATACTTTTGCAAAATTTAAAAATTTGATGTTTTGCTTCGGCGGAAGCAGCTTTTGGGATAAAGGTCCTTCAAGCGGTGGTGCCCTCAGTATAGGGTCCACCTCCTTTACCCGTCCTCTAGAGCTTGGGTATTTGTTCCCACAAGTGAGTAATAAAGAAGTGGACTCTTCTCCCCTTTAGATGGAAAACATAAATTATGCATTTCCATTGAGGGGACGAGAGTCCACTGCACCCGCTCGTTCTCCGGTGGGCGGACGTAAATTTATTTTTGATCTTCTGGCACCATTTATACCCTGATATTTCTCCTACTGTTCCTTGTTCCCTTGGCAGAATGACTGGGGAATGAGGGGAGTGGGGGAGGTATTTAAGCCTTTGGCTGGGGTGTCTTTGTCTCCTCCTGGTGGCCAGGTTCTTATTTTCCACAAGTGATGAATGAAACAGTGGACTCTCCTCCCCACGATGGAAATTAAATTATCAGGTAAGCATAATTTATGTTTTATCAGCCATATATTTATATGTTCATAATTACTATATATACAGGTTATATTCAATCAGACATATGTTTACATACAAAAAAAAACTCCAAAATGTATGCTTACCTGATAAATGTATTTCTTTCCGGGCATGGAGAGTCCACAAATTCCAATTACTAGTGGTATATTCAACTCCTGCCCAGCAGGAGGAGGCAAAGAGTACCCCAGCAGAGCTGTTAAGTGTCACTTCCCTTACTCATAATCCCCAGTCATTCAGCCGAGGAAAAAGAAAAAAGAAGATAACACAAAGGTATAGAGGTGCCAGAGGTTTATATAAAAAAAACAGCCATCTTAAAAGTAATAAGGGTGTGTTGTGGACTCTCCATGCCTGGAAAGAAAGAAATTTATCAGTTAAGCATAAATTTTGCTTTCTTTCCTATGGCATGGAGAATCCACAAATTCCAATTACTAGAGGGAACCAATACCCAAGCTAGAGGACACGTAATGAAAGGGAGGGAGAAGAAGACAGGTGGACCTAAACCGAAGGCACCACCGCTTGGAGAACCTTTCTACCAAAAGAAGCCTCCGCCGGGGCAAAAGTATCAAATTTGGAAAAAGTGTGCAAAGAAGACCAAGTGGCCCCCTTGCAGATTTGCTTCACAGAAGCTTAATTTTTAAAAGCCTATGAAGAAGAGACAGCCCTAGTGGAATGAGCCGCAATTCTTTCAGGTGGCTGTTGTCCAGCTGTCTCATAAGCTAACTGGATAACACTTCTCAACCACAGAGAAAGAGTAGTAGAAGTGGCCTTCTGACCCTTACGCTTTCCAGCGAAAACAATGAACAGGGCAGAAGACTGCCGAAAATTTTTAGTTGCTTGTAGATAAAATTTGAGAGCACGCACAACATCCAGATTGCATAAGAGACGTTTCTTATGAGAAGAAGGATTCGGACAAAAAGAAGGAACAACAATTTCTTGATTGATGTTGCGATCCGATACCACCTTGGGAAGAAATCCCAATTTAGTACAAAGGACCACCTTATCCGAATGAAAGATAACATTAGGGGAATCATACTGCAGAGCCGAAAGTTCAGAGACTCTGCGAAATAGCAAGTAGAAACAACACTTTCCACCATAACAACTTAATATTAACTGAATGCATAGGCTCAAACAGAGCCTGCTGCAAAACTTTAAGAACAAGGTTAAAGCAGAACAAGGTTAAGGCTCCAAGGAGGAGCAACAGGTTTAAACACGGGCCTGATCCTGACCAAACCCTAAACAAATGATTGAACATCTGGGAAATCTGCCAGACGTCCCTTCAGAGTAATGACTGACAAACCTTTCTCCAGGCCCTCCTGAAGAAAGAACAAGATGTGAGGAACCCTCACTCGACTCCAAGAGAAAATATTCGATTCACACCAATATAGGTATTTACGCCATACCTAGATTTGGGTGGAAGAAGGGACCCTGAAGTAGAAGGTCCCTCCTCAGAGGCAACCTCCAAGGGGGAAGAGATGATATCTTCACCAGATCCGCGAACCAGATCCTGTGAGGCCAGGCCGGAGCTTTGAGAATCACCAACTTCCTCTCCTGCTTGATATGAGCAATGACTTGAGGAAGGAGAGCAAACAGGGGCAACAGGTACGCCAGACTAAAGTTCCAAGGCACCGCCAGAGCATCTATCAGAATGGCTTGAGGATCCCTTGATCTTGAGCCGTACTTTGGAAGCTTTGCGTTCAGACAAGACGCCATCAGATCTAATTCTGGAACCCCCCACCTGAGAGTTATCATTGTGAAAACCTCTGGGTGAAGAGCCCACTCCATGGGATGAAAAGTCTGCCTGCTCAGAAAATCTGCTTCCCAGTTGTCCACTCCTAGGATGTGGATGACAGAGAGGAGGCAATGATGAGACTCCGCCCACTCCAGAATGCGAGTCATCTCCTTCATTGCTAAGGAGCTCCGAGTGCCTCCCGGGTTATTGATGCATGCCATGGAGGTGATATTGTCCGATTGAACTCTGATAAACCGGACTAAAGCTAGTTGAGGCTAGGTTATCAAGGCATTGTAACTTGCTCTCAGCTCTAGAATGTTTATGGGAAACAAAGACTCCTCTTGAGTCCAAAGACCCTGAGCCTTCAGAAAACCCCAAACAGCACCCCAACCTAAAAGGCTGGCGTCCGTGGCCATAATCACCCAGGATGGTCTCAGGAAGCATGTACCCCGAGAAAGATTATCCCGCGAGATCCACCAAGCTAGAGAGTCTCTTGATAGGGGGTCCAAAGCTATCCTTTGAGATAGGTCCAAGTGGTCTCCGTTCCATTGTCTGAGCACGCATAGTTTTAGTGGTCTCAGATGGAACCGAGCAAACGGAATGATGTCCATGGAAGCTACCATCAGACCGATCACTTCCATACACTGAGTCACAGATGGATGGGTAGAGGACTGAAGTGCAAGGCAAGATGCCAGAATCTTGGATTTCCTGACCTTTGTTAGAAAAATCTTCATGGAAAAAGAATCTATAATCGTTCCTAAGAAACACACCCTGGTGTCTGGTACTTGGGAACTCTTCTCCAGATTCACTTTCTATCCGTGGGAATGAAGAATAGATAACAGCATCTTTGTATGAGATTTTGCTAACTGAAAAAATGGCGCTTGAACAAAGATGTTGTCCAGGTAAGGCACCACCGCTATTCCTTGAGATCTGACCACCGCCATTAGGGCCCCCCAGGACATTTGTAAAGATTTGAGGAGCCGTGGCAAGGACAAAAGGAAATGCAAACCTAAGGAATTGGTGATGTTCCCTGTGAATTGGAATATATAAATACGCATCCTTCAGATCTATGGTAGTTATCAACTGACCTTCCTGTTCCAAAGGTAGGATGGAATGAATGGTCTCCATCTTGAAGGACAGAACCCTGAGGAATTTGTTGAGACACTTGAGGTCTAGAATTGGACAAAAATGTCCCTCTTTTTTGGTAACCACAAACAGATTTGAATAGAATCCTTGACCCCGTTCTTCTACAGGAACTGGAACAATCACTCTCAGGGAAGATAGGTCCTTTACGCAGTTTAAGAAGGCTTCTCTTTTTATCTGGTTTGCAGATAACCTTGACAGGAGAAATCTGCCCCTGGGGAGACAAGACTTGAATCCTATTCTGTATCCCTGAGATACTATCTCCACAGCCCAAGGATCTGGGACATCGGAGATCCAAGCCGGCCAAAAAAGGAATAGCCTGCCCCCTACTTGATCCAAAACAGGATCGGGGGCGGCTTTGCCACTTTGGAATTCACAGAAGGTTTCTTGGTTTGCTTTCCCTTGTTCCAAGGTTGACCAGATCTCCAAGAGGTTCTGGATTACTCTGGTTTGGAAGAAGAGGAGGGAAACCTCTGTCCTTTGAAGTTATGAAAGGAACAAAAATTAGAATTCTGGTGACCCTTAGCTCTATTCTTCTTGTCCTGTGGTAGGAAAGATCCCTTTCCACCCGTAATTTCGGAAATGATCCCAGCCAGACCAGGACCAAATAAAGTCTTACCCTTTCAAGGTAAAGTCAGAAGTTTGGACTTAGAAGTCACATCTGCCAACCAAAGCTAGAAATCTTGGCTCCCAGTCTAAGCACTTGAATATTTGCATCTCAAATGAATGTATTGGCCAACTTCAGAGCCTTGATCCTATCTTGGATCTCCTCTATAGTAGTCTCCTCAGAAATCAGGTCAGACAAGGCATCTCACAAATAAGATTCCGCCCCTGCGACCGTAGCAATACTTGCAACAGGTTGCCACTGCAATCCCTGATAAATGTACATCTTTTTCAAGTAAGTTTACAGCTTCTTATCCATAGGATCCTTGAAGGAACAACTATCCTCAATGGGAATTGTAGTTCTTTTGGCTAGAGTAGAAATTGCTCCTTGTACCTTGGGCACTGTGCTACGAGTCCCGAATAGAGTCTGCAACAGGAAACATCTTTTTAAAAGCAGGTGACTGGGAAAAGGGAATTCCTGGCTTTTCCCATTCCTTCGCTATAATTTCCAACATACGGTCCGGAACTGGAATTTTTTTTACAGAAGAAGGAACATCATATACTCTATTGAGTTTACAAGACTTCTTTGGATTCTCAGTGACAGATGAATCGGAGTCTTCCAAAGTCACAACGACCTCCTTCAGAAGTAACTGGAGGGGTTCTAGTTTAAACCTAAAATTAACCTCCTCTGAGTCTGCAAATTTCTCCACTATAGAGTCAGAATCTGAGATCTCACCCTCAGAAGCCACTGAGGTATCCTCATCATCAGATAATTGAGAGAGACTGACCAACGCGGAGTCAGAACCCTTACCAGAGAATTATGTTTAGACTTTCTTTTCCTCTTACCAGAAACTGGAAAAGCTGATAAAGCTGCAGAAGCCGCAGAAGTTATCTGTGCAGCAAAATCCCCTGGTAAATAAACCCCCCAGGAGGTGGTTGAGAGGAACCGCAGGGCGCTGCATGCAAAACTGGTACAGCTGGGACGTCTGAGGGGAAAGCTGAGGCATTGCTTGGACAACACTATCCTGAGAGACAGGGGACTCTGAGAGAGAAATCTTATCCTTAAATAATAAGGTTTTATTTAAACAGAAGAAGCAAAACTGCACCGGAGGAATGATCTTAGCCTCCAAGCAAAGTAAACATTTGTCCAATGACCCAGAGTCTTCATTATTGTCCATCACTAAAGGTAATTAGACTCCACTAGTAATAAATCCTTTAATATTGTGCACCAGCTTTAACAGTTGTAGCAATCGTTTTATTCCTCAAATCCTCAGCTCTGCTGAGGTCTTACCCCTCCTTGAGCCAGAAGATCTATCCCACTTGCAGACTGGAGGGAGCACTACAGAACTGGATACAATTCTCACCGGTGCTGCAAACTGCCACACAAGCCGTGGCAAAACTCAGTTCTGAGTAGAGAAGCCGAAACCGGAGTTGTGGAGGAGCGGTCAAGTGACCGCAACAAAATAAACTGCGTCACTGAGTAAACAGCATGAAGACAAAATGCAGTCTAATCATCAGAATGAATAGAGGGTTTCCAGTCTTGTTGCTCTGGTTTGTCCAACTAAACTGTCACATAAACTGTCCCTTATAGAAGAACAATATATGTCCCAACTCAAAGCCCATATACTGTCAGTCTCAAAAACACTCTCCTTAACATTATGCAGTGCCTAAATAAAGCATGCTGGGCAGCCTTAATAAAACATATCTCTAATAAGAGATACTAAGTCCCAATTCTTGAGAGCTGTTCCACAAAGGGATTAACCCTTAGAGTGCTAGTACTTTCTAACCTAGAAGGGAAAGCACTTACCTGTGGATCCTGCCCTGTCAGACAAGAAATGGCTTCTAAGGTATTCCTCCACTTCTACCTGGAACCTGTAGAAAGAAAGAACAGATGAACCAACCCTGACTTTCTGTAATAGTATTAGCAATAATGTTAGAAGTTAAGCAAAGACCACCTCACCATCTTCTAATTGCTAAAAGCCACCATTAATCTAAGAGATTGACATGGACACAGCTTGACCCCAATCCTTGCTTGCAGGGAAAGTACCCATAAAAGGATTAAAAATCTTCAGAGACCATCTTCACACATCCTCCTGTGATAGAGGCAAAGAGAATGACTAGGGAATTATGGGTAAGGGAAGTGACACTTAACTGCTCTGCTGCAGAACTCTTTGCCTCCTCCTGCTGGCCAGGAGTTGAATATCCCACTAGTAATTGGAATTCATGGACTCTCCATGCCATAGGAAAGAAATAATAATAATTTTTTCCACTTTAAATTTCTAAATATGTTGATATTTGCAACATATTTCTTAAATTTGACTAGTGGAATATAATATATAATTTATACCCATTATATTAATAATATATAGTAATAATATCACTACACTAACTGCGTAATTTTAACTAAACAATATCTTTAATCTTACGCAATATTTAATATATATGTTTTAACATATGTTTGATTTGATATATCAAATATAAGTACACAATTTTTGTACCTATTTGATATTCATATCAATGCCCTTTTCTTGAATAACAACAAAACTAAATTTTAACCTGTTTTACTCATCATGTTTATCTTATTATTTTTTTTTTTTTTATTTTTTTTTTTTTTTGTGGTAAAGTATTTTCTATAAAATGGATAAGGTCTTTAGGTTTGACATTTTCAGGGATCCCTAAGATACGCAAGTTGTTGCGGCGGGATCTATTTTCTAGATCCTCCAACCGTTGATGCAAGATCACATTTTCTTTTACCAGGACATCAATTTGGGTACCATGGGTGACAGCAGTGTCCTCTAGCCCTGACACCCTATTTTCTATTTCAGTGAAGCGGACCGAGAACTGTTTCATCTCGCCCGCCAGATGGTCTAGGCCTCTCTGCAAGCTCTCCATTTTGGGGAGAAAGATGGAGGAGAGCTGCTGCACCACCACATGTGTTTCAAATGGTAGCGTGTTTGTATCCTGCACATTAGAGGATGTATCATGCAGGTGATCAGCAGCCCCCCTAGTCTTTCCTGAGCTTTTATTTTTCCCCGACATTTTGCCACCAGCTAGAAATTTATCCATATATATAGTATCTCCCCCTGATACAAAGCGTGCTTATCTATCCCCCACAGCAATTCAATGACAATACAGTGTAGCTATATGCAGGTATATATAAATAAAAAAGAATAAAGAAAAAAAAAGAAAAAAAACAGTGCATCAGCAATATACAAAGTAGAGATGAACTATGCAGGAGCACAGCAAGTCTGTGATTAGAAATGCAGAACCCCCCTCAGCATGGCATACTTATGACATGAAGAAGACGTCTACAGGGAGAGAGGGGTGACCTGTGTTCTGTGGCAGCTTGCAGCAGGGAGTAATTTCTGCAATATAGTGTATTGAGGTCTGTCTGTAATCCTTTACTGACAAGATCTGGTCTCTCAGCGACGCAGCCCCAATCCCCTGCAGTAGGTATTACAAATCAAGCAAATTAAGCTTTGCAGAAGGACAGCAGGGCTGTGGTCAGGGCAGCACAAACCCACTCAGTAGTTCAGATTTATAACCTGCCGGAGATGTCTGTATAGATGGAAGGGCGACTTGCAATCCAAAGCCGGCAGCGTTAATGGGCAGTCTTTCTGGTACAGTGTGTCAAGGCCTGACCGGCAACCCTCCGCCACCCAGATTTGATGTCTCAGACAAAAATCCCACAGGCCAAGTCCGGGTGCAGGAAACAAGTCTGCCTAAAGTGAGTCTGGGGTGGTGAGCGTCTTTGTCCCTTTTTTTTACCAGTATAGGCCCTATGTACTTGTGTGGGGGAATCGGCAAGGTTACCTTGTCAGTCGGCTGCAGGCAAGCTGTGATGGAGGTCTGTATGCCGGTTTGAAGTGGCATCCGCCGTGTCCGCAGTGAGTTGCCGGGTCCTGCAGTTGATCTAGGCCGCAGTTAGCTGCGTTGAGTCCCTTGTCTGTGCAGCAGTTGGGCTTTTCTTCTTTGCCTGAGGCGGGCAATATGGCGTCTTTTCGCGCCCTTTCTCAATGGGCTGTTTAGTCAGCTAACAGGCAGAGTTAGTGAGTCCCTTACAGTCGTGGTTGCTCCGGCTCTCCCACCCGCAGTTATCTTAAGTGGGTTCACTCTGTAAGTGGAGTAGTGTTTTTACCTCCGTCGGCCCAGCTCCGGTGCCAAGGAGCGGTATGTCGGCTCTTTGGTATGGCGGTCAGTTGTTTGCAAGGTGGTTGCCTCGGTCCTCAGCCTCTCATCACCAAGCTGTGTGTTAGTAGCGTGGCTTGGCTGACCAGGTCGGTACTCTCAGTTGAGGTGTGAACGCACATGGATGTGCTAGTCTGCTTGCGGTGGGGGCGAGGTGTTTGTCGCCTGTGCTGTGGGATTGCCGAACACCTTCTGTGTTAAGGCTAAAGTGCACTAGGGTTTAGCAAGGGTCAAAGCTGGGCGATTGAAACAGGTTCCTTCTACTCTCAAAAAGTAAGAAAAAAGCAGGTAAAAGCCCATCAAAGTTGCAGATTCACCGGAGCTCCTCAATGCAGCTGCTTGCTCCTTGACCCGCCCACCGGAAGTCCATCTTATTATTTTTTTAATATTATTTTACTTGAGTATTTCAATCAGTTTTTTCCTTTTCATTATGAAATATTAACCTTAAGTTTTTGTTTTTTATATTTTGGTATCAAACATTATATGTGGTTTAAACATGTAATTTAATATAATTTAGTTATTTATTTTATTCATATTTAGTCATTTTTTTCAAGCTTATTTAATTTTTTTTTTTTTTTTTTTAAAAAGTAGTTTTTATTGAACTTTTACTGGTCTTATAACCTTTATACATTCTCTAAACATTTTCTATTTGTTAGCATATTAGAGTCTGTTTCACTTGTGCTGGTGCAAAAATAGTAACTTTAAAAGAACAAAAAAAAAAAGAAAAAGGAGAAGAAAAATAAAATACAACAACCAACAGCAACGCATCAACAATCCTACTAATAACAGGTTCAGTCCATTAACATACCAATAACGGGTTTCCCGGATAGAATTGATATTTAAATGATAGTTTATGTTATTTGCAACTGTTACTATTAAGTGAGATCCTTCAGAGATATGAGTTACAGCCTTGAGCTAATGAGATGTTGTGGGATAATGATTCCCAATAGAAGCTTATGTCATTGTAGAGAGGTAGTCTGTTTGTTATGTAGTAGCCATATTTTTCCATGGGTAAAATGTTGTTCATTTTTTGTATCCGCACTGCCTGAGTAGGTATTTGGAGGGATTTCCAGTGTGTGGCGATTAGCAGCCTAGCGCAATTGAGTCCCATTTGTAGTAGGGTGTTTCGGATTTTGCATCTACTAGGGGGACTTTTGTTTAGTATAGCTATCTTTGGTGTCAGAACAAAGTCTTCACCCAGCAATGATTTATATATGTGTTCTATTATCTTCCAAAAGGGGGTCAATCTTGGGCATGTCCACCACATGTGGAGCATAGATCCTTTCAAATTACATCCTCTCTAACATAAAGGGGATGATGAGGGATACATTTTGTTTAATCCAACTGGGGTAAGGTACCACTTAAGTAGTATTTTGAAGTTTAACTCGATAAAGCATGTGGAAGATCTGTGGGTATTAATATAAATTTGTTTCCATTCTTTGGTGTCTAAGTGGTTATTTATTTCTATGTGCCATTGTGTAACATGTATGGGGATGTGAGTCAAGATTGCAGAATCTAGTATTCGTTTATAGATGTAGAGAGGGATCCCTTGTATAAAGTATGTGCGATGCAGTATTGCTCAAATTGAGTAAGTGGCTTGGTCAGATTGGGCTTGAGATTTGTATTATTCATAAAGTTATGAATTTGAGAGTATTTAAACCAGGAAGTAAAGGCTCCGTTTAGGACATTCTGCAAATCTTTTTGTGGTTTCAATTTCCCTTTGTCCAAAAGAGAAAAAAGAGACTGATTCAGGGGTTTCTAGTATTTCGGTCATTCTGCCTGTCGGTGTGTATCCCCCTATGAACTCCATGTTAGGGTAGATTGGTGTTAATGGGGAGGTTTTTGTGGACATGCCTGTGGTGTGATCTAGTAGATGATCCCATGTATTAAAAATATGTCTGTATAATGGGGATTTGTGACATAGTATGGGTCTATGATTTTTAGGGGTCCAGCACAAAGAGCCGGGTGAGGGAGATCTCAAAATCTGGGAATCTAAAGACACCCAGGATTTAACGTCTGGTTTTGTGTGCCAGTCAAGTATCCGTTGAAGTGCGGTAAATTTATAATAGGTTTCGATCTTAGGTACTCCTAAGCCACCTTCTTTTGTTGACCTATACATGGTGGCTGCATTGATTCTAGGGCGAATACGTCCCCAGATAAATGAGTTAAGGCATCGCTGGAGCTGCTGGATATATTTCCTGGGAATGGCTATTGGAATGGTTTGAATAATGTACAAGATCCTGGGTAGGATTGTCATTTTGATAGCTTGTATCCTACCCCACCATGAAAGTGGTTTGTCTTGCCACTCAAGAAGAGTATGTTGTGTGGAATGTAAAAGGGGTTTATAATTAAAGTCTAACAACTGATATATGTGGGGGTAAATATACACCTAAGTATTTTAAATGTTTAGTTTGTATTTTATATGGGCATACTGTTTTAAGAGAAGTAAATTATGTTTGTGGTAGAGAGACACTCATTATCTCTGACTTTTGTTGATTAATTTGAAAATTTGATAACCTACCAAAAGTCTTAAACTCCATCATTAGTGCTGGTAGGGAGGTTGAAGGGGAGGTTAACGTGATTAGGACATCGTCCGCAAACATAGCGACTTTATATTCATTGGAACCCAATCCTATCCCCTCAATAACTGGGTTTTGTCTTATATGAGTGGCCAGAGCTTCCATGCTCAGTATAGGGTCGGGGAAAGGGGGCACCCTTGTTTAGTGCTGTTTGAAATTGGAAAGCTATGGGACAGCTCCGTTAATTCTAACTCTGTCTGATGGCTTGTTGTATAAATGTAGGATTCTTTTTATCATAATTTCACCAAATCAAAAGTGGTGTAGTGTTCTAGTGAGAAAAGCCCAATTTAGCCGATCAAAGGCTTTCTCCGCATCAGTAGAGACCAGGACGGATGGAATTTTATATGTTGTTACATGTTCAAGTAGGTGTATTACTCTGATGGTGTTGTCTCTGGCCTCTCTGAGGGGGACAAAACCTGCTTGATCCACATGTAGAAGGGAGGATAACACTGATTTAATTCTTCTGGCCAAAACTTTCGCGTAGATCTTTATATCACTGTTGAGTAGTGAAATCGGACGGTAACTGCTTGGGTCTGTTGAAGGTTTCCCAGGTTTGGGAATGACTGATATATGAGCCTTGATTAACTGTGCGGAGAGTTGTCCATCGCCATCCAGATTGTTAAAAAGGTCTACTAGACAAGGGGTCAAAGTTTGTTTGAACTGTTTGTAGTACATGTTTGTCAGGCCATCTGGCCCTGTGCTTTTTTGAGAAGGAGTTTCTTTTATCGCCATTAGTATTTCCTGACTCGTGATAGCGTCATCTAATGAGTCTGCTAGGTCTCTAGATATTGTAGGGAATTGTGAGCTTTCTAGATAGTGATCTATGTCAGAGGAGTATTCAGTGGGAGGAATATTATATAGTGTGTTGTAATATGAGCTGAATGTGTCAGCTATTTTCTCGCAGTCTGAGGTTTCTATTCCCTCATTGGTTTTAATAGAATGGATGAATCTAGCTAGGGTTCTTTTTTTAAGGGATCTGGCTAATAGGGTACTAGCTCTGTTTCCCTCAGCAAAATAAAGTTTTTTAAGGTAGAAAGCTTTTCTATGTGCTTCTTTATTTAGAAGATTATTAATTTCTTGCCTAGATACTCTAAGCAACTCGGCACCGTTGGAGTCAGAAGGGTTATTCATGTGTGCGTGTTCTCTATTCCGAAGTTTGGTAAGTAAGCGAGTGTATTCCATGTTATGGGATTTAGTTAAAATGGCTTTTTCACCCCTAATAACTGCTTTATGAGCTTCCCAGATCATGACGGGAGAGGACTGTGGTGTTTTGTTGTGCTGAAAATAATCTTGTAAGGTTAATTGTATTTTGTTCACAATAGTTGGTTATAGTAGAAGGGTGCTATCCAATCAGTGAAATTAGTGATCGGTTTATCCGGCCATTCTATTTTTAAAGATACCATGGAGTGATCTGACCATGGTGTTGGTTCAATGTACGAGTCACGAGTAAAGGTGAGCCCCAATTGATCTACACATACTGTATGTAGTCAAGTCTGGAGTAAGTGTGCCTAGGGTTTGAGAAGAAGGTGTACGTTTTTTGTGATGGGTGTTGAAGCCTCCAGGTATCTGTGAGGGTAGCGTATTGAATTTGCTGGTTTATTTTTTGTAGAGAACATAGGGGGTGAGAGCTTTTAGAGTGTGAGTAGTCAAGTATGGGATTTAGGGCAATATTGAAGTCCCCAGCTTGTATGTTTATACCTTTTGAAACTCCCAGCAGCTCCCGGATGACACGTTTAAAGAAGCGTACTTGACCCAAATTTGGTGCGTAAATATTAGCTAACGTGATTGGCTTGTTATATAGGAGTCCGACTAAGATGAGATATCGGCCCTCTGAGTCAGAGTGTTGTTGGAGTACCTGAAAGGGAGTCGATTTATGAAATAAAATTCCCACCCCGTTTTTTCTCCTAGATTTGTGCGAGTTTGTGAAAACAGTTAAGAGCGATGGATCGCTTTGCAGGGGAATTAAGACCCTTTCGGCTAGATTTAGAGTTTTGTCGGTAACGACCCGCGTAGCTAACGCTGGCTTTTTTCTGGCCGCACCTTTAAAATAACTCTGGTATTGAGAGTCCACAGAATGGCTGCGTTAGGCTCCAAAAAGGGAGCGTAGAGCATAATTTAACGCCACTGCAACTCTCGATACCAGAGTTGCTTACGGAAGCGGCCAGCTTCAAAAACGTGCTCGTGCACGATTCCCCCATAGAAAACAATGGGGCTGTTTGAGCTGAAAAAAAAACCTAACACCTGCAAAAAAGCCGCGTTCAGCTCCTAACGCAGCCCCATTGTTTCCTATGGGGAAACACCTCCTAAGTCTGCACCTAACACCCTAACATGTACCCCGAGTCTAAAAACCCCTAACCTTACACTTATTAACCCCTAATCTGCCGCCCCTGCTATCGCTGACCCCTGCATATTATTATTAACCCCTAATCTGCCGCTCTGTAAACCGCCGCTACTTACATAATCCCTATGTACCCCTAATCTGCTGCCCTAACATCACCGACCCCTATATTATATTTATTAACCCCTAATCTGCCCCCCACAACGTCACTTCCACCTGCCTACACTTATTAACCCCTAATCTGCCGAGCGGACCGCACCGCTATTATAATAAAGTTATTAACCCCTAATCCGCCTCACTAACCCTATAATAAATAGTATTAACCCCTAATCTGCCCTCCCTAACATTGCCGACACCTAACTTCAAACATTAACCCCTAATCTGCCGACTGGTGCTCACCGCTATTCTAATAAATGTATTAACCCTTTAAAGCTAAGTCTAACCCTAACACTAACACCCCCCTAAGTTAAATATAATTTAAATCTAACTAAATAAATTAACTCTTATTAAATAAATTATTCCTATTTAAAGCTAAATACTTACCTGTAAAATAAATCCTAATATAGCTACAATATAAATTATAATTATATTGTAGCTATTTTAGGATTAATATTTATTTTACAGGCAACTTTGTATTTATTTTAACCAGGTACACTAGCTATTAAATAGTTAAGAACTATTTAATAGCTAAAATAGTTAAAATAATTACAAAATTACCTGTAAAATAAATCCTAACCTAAGTTACAATTAAACCTAACACTACACTATCAATAAATGAATTAAATAAAATACCTACAATTACCTACAATTAAACCTAACACTACACTATCAATAAATGAATTAAATACAATATCTACAAATAAATACAATTAAATAAACTAACTAAAGTACAAAAAATAAAAAAGAACTAAGTTACAAAAAATAAAAAAATATTTACAAACATCAGAAAAATATTACAACAATTTTAAACTAATTACACCTACTCTAAGCCCCCTAATAAAATAACAAAGACCCCCAAAATAAAAAAATGCCCTACCCTATTCTAAATTACTAAAGTTCAAAGCTCTTTTACCTTACCAGCCCTGAACAGGCCCTTTGCGGGGCATGCCCCAAAGAATTCAGCTCTTTTGCCTGTAAAAAAAACACATACAATACCCCCCCCCAACATTACAACCCACCACCCACATACCCCTAATCTAACCCAAACCCCCCTTAAATAAACCTAACACTAAGCCCCTGAAGATCTTCCTACCTTGTCTTCACCTCACCGGGTATCACACCGATCCGTCCTGGCTCCGATATCTTCATCCACCCCAAGAGGGGGCTAGACATCCATCATCCGACGGCTGAAGAAGTCCAGAAGAGGCTCCAAAGTCTTCATCCTATCCGGGAAGAAGAGTAGATCCGGACCGGCAACCATCTTCTTCCATCTTGAAGACCTCCACCGCGGACCCATCTTCTTCCGACGACGACTTCCCGACGAATGACGGTTCCTTTAAGGGACGTCATCCAAGATGGCGTCCCTCGAATTCTGATTGGCTGATAGGATCCTATCAATTAAGGTAGGAAAATTCTGATTGGCTGATGGAATCAGCCAATCAGAATCAAGTTCAATCTGATTGGCTGATTCAATCAGCCAATCAGATTGAGCTCGCATTCTATTGGCTGTTCCGATCAGCCAATAGAATGCAAGCTCAATCTGATTGGCTGATCGGATCAGCCAATCGGATTGAACTTGATTCTGATTGGCTGATTCCATCAGCCAATCAGAATTTTCCTACCTTAATTCCGATTGGCTGATAGAATCCTATCAGCCAATCGGAATTCAAGGGACGCCATCTTGGATGATGTCCCTTAAAGGAACCGTCATTCGTCGGGAAGTCGTCGTCGGAAGAAGATGGGTCCGCGGTGGAGGTCTTCAAGATGGAGCCGGTCCTCATCGGATGAAGATAGAAGATGCCGCTTGGAAGATGATGGTTGCCGGTCCGGATCTACTCTTCTTCCCGGATAGGATGAAGACTTTGGAGCCTCTTCTGGACTTCTTCAGCCGTCGGATGATGGATGTCTAGCCCCCTCTTGGGTTGGATGAAGATATCGGAGCCAGGACGGATCGGTGTGATACCCGGTGAGGTGAAGACAAGGTAGGAAGATCTTCAGGGGCTTAGTGTTAGGTTTATGTAAGGGGGGTTTGGGTTAGATTAGGGGTATGTGGGTGGTGGGTTGTAATGTTGGGGGGGGGTATTGTATGTGTTTTTTTACAGGCAAAAGAGCTGAATTCTTTGGGGCATGCCCCGCAAAGGGCCCTGTTCAGGGCTGGTAAGGTAAAAGAGCTTTGAACTTTAGTAATTTAGAATAGGGTAGGGCATTTTTTTATTTTGGGGGTCTTTGTTATTTTATTAGGGGGCTTAGAGTAGGTGTAATTAGTTTAAAATTGTTGTAATATTTTTCTGATGTTTGTAAAAAAAAATTATTTTTTTGTAACTTAGTTCTTTTTTATTTTTTGTACTTTAGTTAGTTTATTTAATTGTATTTATTTGTAGATATTGTATTTAATTCATTTATTGATAGTGTAGTGTTAGGTTTAATTGTAGGTAATTGTAGGTATTTTATTTAATTCATTTATTGATAGTGTAGTGTTAGGTTTAATTGTAACTTAGGTTAGGATTTATTTTACAGGTAATTTTGTAATTATTTTAACTAGGTAGCTATTAAATAGTTAATAACTATTTAATAGCTATTGTACCTGGTTAAAATAATTACAAAGTTGCCTGTAAAATAAATATTAACCCTAAAATAGCTACAATATAATTATAATTTATATTGTAGCTATATTAGGATTTATTTTACAGGTAAGTATTTAGCTTTAAATAGGAATAATTTATTTAATAAGAGTTAATTTATTTTGTTAGATTTAAATTATATTTAAGTTAGGGGGGTGTTAGTGTTAGGGTTAGACTTATCTTTAGGGGTTAATCCATTTATTAGAATAGCGGCGAGATTCGGTCGGCAGATTAGGGGTTAATAAGTGTAGGCAGGTGGAGGCGACGTTGAGGGGGGCAGATTAGGGGTTAATAAATATAATATAGGGGTCGGCTGTGTTAGGGGCAGCAGATTAGGGGTACATAGCTATAATGTAGGTGGCGGCTCTTTGCGGTCGGCAGATTAGGGGTTAATTATTGTAGGTAGCTGGCGGCGACGTTGTGGGGGGCAGGTTAGGGGTTAATAAATATAATATAGGGGTCGGCGGTGTTAGGGGCAGCAGATTAGGGGTACATAAGTATAACGTAGGTTAGCGGTCGGCAGATTAGGGGTTAAAAAAATTTAATCGAGCAGCGGCGATGTTGGGGGACCTCGGTTTAGGGGTACATAGGTAGTTTATGGGTGTTAGTGTACTTTAGAGCACAGTAGTTAAGAGCTTTATGAACCGGCGTTAGCCCAGAAAGCTCTTAACTACTGACTTTTTTCTGTGGCTGGAGTTTTGTCGTTAGAATTCTAACGCTCACTTCAGACACGACTCTAAATACCGGAGTTAGGAAGATCCCATTGAAAAGATAGGATACGCAATTGACGTAAGGGGATCTGCGGTATGGAAAAGTCGCGGCTGAAAAGTGAGCGTTAGACCCTTTCCTGACTGACTCCAAATACCGGCGGTAGCCTAAAACCAGCGTTAGGAGCCTCTAACGCTGGTTTTCACGGCTACCGCAAAACTCCAAATCTAGGCCTTTGTATTTTGGGTCGTTATTTTAAGTCATGGAAGTTTATAAAATTATGGTGGTGCAAAGATGATTTCGTAGTGTTTGGTAATGTCTTAGTGGAGTTATACTTATGTGTTGCAATGATTGTGAGAATTAGCGTAAGCGGTGCATACTCTCTCGTTGTAAATGTCTGATAGAAGCAACTTATGACTAAATTAGTAATAGACTGACATGTAATCGCATGTATAATTTTGAAGGCATAATAACTTGCAAATAACAACAATCAAACAAAAAACAGAAAAACAACTTTTCCTTTTCTTCTCTCCCTCCCCACTCTTCTCTCTCTCTCTCTCTCTCTCTCTCTCTCTCTCTCTCTCTCTCTCTCTCTCTCTCTCTCTCTCTCTCTCTCTCTCTCTCTCTCTCTCTCTCTCTCTCTCTCTCTCTCTCTTTCCTTTACCTGCCTTTTCTCCCCCTCTCTCTCTCTCTCTTTCTCTCTCTCTCTCTTTCCTTTACCTGCCTTTTCTCCCCCCCTCTCTCTCTCTTTCCTTTACCTGCCTTTTCTCCCCCCCCTCTCTCTCTCTCTCTCTCTCTCTCTCTCTCTTTCCTTTACCTGCCTTTTATCCCCCCCTCTCTCTCTCTCTCTCTCTCTCTCTCTCTCTCTCTCTCTTTCCTTTACCTGCCTTCCCCCCTCTCTCTCTCTCTTTCCTTTACCTGCCTTTTCTCTCTCTCTCTCTCTCTCTCTCTCTCTCTCTCTCTTTCCTTTACCTGCCTTTTCTCCCCCCCTCTCTCTCTCTCTCTCTCTCTCTCTCTCTCTTTCCTTTACCTGCCTTTTCTCCCCCCCCTCTCTCTCTCTCTCTCTCTCTCTCTCTCTTTCCTTTACCTGCCTTTTCTCCCCCCCCCTCTCTCTCTCTCTCTCTCTCTCTCTCTCTCTCTTTCCTTTACCTGCCTTTTCTCCCCCCCCTCTCTCTCTCTCTCTCTCTCTCTCTCTCTCTCTCTTTCCTTTACCTGCCTTTTCTCCCCCCCCTCTCTCTCTCTCTCTCTCTCTCTCTCTCTCTTTCCTTTACCTGCCTTTTCTCCCTCTCTCACTCTCTCTCTCTCTCTCTCTTTCCTTTACCTGCCTTTTCTCCCCCACCCTCTCTCTCTCTTTCCTTTACCTGCCTTTTCTCCCCCTCTCTCTCTCTCTCTCTCTCTCTCTCTCTCTCTCTCTCTCTCTCTCTCTCTCTCTCTCTCTCTCTCTCTCTCTCTCTCTCTCTCTCTCTCTCTCTCTCTCTCTCTTTCCTTTACCTGCATTTTCTCCCCCCCCCCTCTCTCTCTCTCTCTCTCTCTCTCTCTTTCCTTTACCTGCCTTTTCTCCCTCTCTCTCTCTCTCTCTCTCTCTCTCTCTCTCTCTCTCTCTCTCTCTCTCTCTCTCTCTCTCTTTCCTTTACCTGCCTTCCCCCCCTCTCTCTCTACCTTCTCTCTCTCTCTGTCTCTCTCTCTTTCCTTTACCTGCCTTTTCTCCCCCCCCCCTCTCTCTCTCTCTTTCCTTTACCTGCCTTTTCTCCCCTCCCCTTGTTTTCTCTCCCTTCTCTCAGGGAGAAAATGGTATGAGATACATGCAATTCAACCCACCTGTATGCAAGTGTTTTGCTAGCCCATTTTCTTTTACACTGACCCAAAAAAATATTAAGGGGAAAAAAGGCCTAAAACCATTGGGGGGGGGGGCACAGAAGTATGAGTGCCTAGGGCAGCACAAAACCACCTAAATATTAATTAATCTGGGATTAATAATGATTAATATACAGTAAAACATTTGTTTAACAAACTAGAAGAGCTCACCAAGACTGAACATTGTCATCTGTAGCAACTTGATTCTTTGAAAAAAATCCAAGGGGATCCTACACAAAAAATATATAATAAAAAAAAAAGGCGTTTATTTTAGTACTGACAGACTTTCTGCCAGTACTCAAGATGGCGGTGACAATTGTGAGGTGGGGTAGGGAAGAGAGCTGTTTAAGAGGGGTCAGGGAGGGATCAGGGGTGGGATGTGTCAGATGGGAGATCTCTATACTAAAGCTAAAATTAACCCTACAAGCTACCTAATTAACCCCTTCACTGCTGGGCATAATACTAGTGTGGTGCGCAGCGGCATTTAGCGGTCTTCTAATTACCAAAAAGCAATGCCAAAGCCATATGTCTGCTATTTCTGAACAAAGGGGATCCCAGAGAAGCATTTACAACCATTTGGGCCATAATTGCACAAGCTGTTTGTAAATTGTTAACAATTTTTTTTATTTGATCACATTTGGCGGTAAAATGGTGGCATGAAATATACCAAACTGGGCCTAGATCAATACTTTGGGTTGTCTACTTAAAAATGTATATATATACATGTGAAGGGTTATTCAGGTATTCCTGACAGATATCAGTGTTACAATGCAACTATTACCAATTTTGAAAAAAATGGTTTGCAAATAGCAAAGTGCTATAACGTGCAAAAAAAAAAAGCAAAGAACATTGGGTATTTCTAAACTCAGGACAACATTTAGAAACTATTTAGCATGGGTGTTTTTTGGTGGTTGTAGATGTGTCAAAGATTTTGGGGGTCAAAGTTAGAAATGTTTTTTTCCATTTTTTCATTATATATTTTTTTTTTTGTAGTTTGTGCACGTACTTTCAGGCAGTTGATAGTTATGATTTTTTTTACAATATGGTAGCAATCATCTAAACAGCTGAAAAACAAATATTCCTTACAGACAGTTTTGAAGTATTAGAAAAAACAAGCACGCAGACCTATGATGAACGGTCACAGATTTTGAGAGGTAGATTTAAAGAGAAAGGAAATCCTGCTAGGTTAATAGAAGCAGGATATGACAAGACCAGATCTGTATCAAGGTAATGCATTCTTAAAGGGATATGAAACCCAATTTTTATTTTTTTTAGTTCATGATTCATATAGAGCATGCAATTTTAAGCAACTTTCTAATTTACTCCTATTATTCATTTTTCTTCATTCTCTTGGTATCTTGGAATGCAAACTTAGGAGCAGGCACATTTTTGGTTCAGCACTTGGGTAGTGCTTGCTGATTGGAGGCCATGTAAAGCATTTGTTTCACTTACAAATGCTGAATAACAAAAAAATACACATTCCTACTTAAAGGTCCAACCACACATACAGTATAAGTTCAATTGGAAAAGTAATAACTTAAAGGGACATAATACTCATATGCTAAATCACTTGAAACTGATGCAGTATAACTGTAAAAAGCTGTCAGAAAAATATCACCTGAGCATCTCTATGTAAAAAAGGAAGATATTTTACCTCACAATTTCCTCAGCTCAGCAGAGTAAGTGCCCAGCTGCAGATAAAAATAAAAATAAATGATGAAATGAACTGCAGCCAATCAGCATCAACAGTGCTGAGGTCCTGACCTCTTTTACTGTGATCTCATGAGATTTTGCATGAGATTTCATAGCAAACTTCCTTAAACTGAATAGGGAAATAACATGAGTGTGCATGAAGCTCACCCCCTTGCCTATCCCGGGACAGACATACTGATTTGTCCTTCACAATGGGGTGTGAATACTTAGGATATTTTGAGGTAAAATATCTTTCTTTTTTACTTAGAGATGTTCAGGTGATATTTTCTAGTCAGCTTTTTACAGCTATGCTGCATCACTTTCAAGTTTTTCAACATTTGGGTATCATGGCTTTTTAAGTAATAACTTTATAGAAAATAATTAATGTAATTTTGGCATTTGTGAGCCCAGATAACTGCTTAGAGGGACGTGAAATCCATTTTTTTCTTTCAAGATTCAGATAGACCATGCAATTTTAGTCAAATTTCTAATTTTCTTCTATTATCAAATTTTCTTTGTTCTCTTGGTATCTTTTGTCGAAAAGCAGGGATGTAAGCTCTGGAGAGTGCACATGTCTGGAATACTATATGGCAGCAGTTTTGCAGGAATGTCATCTATTTGAAGAGTATTAGATGGCAGCACTATTTCCTGACATTTAGTGCTCTAGACACCTACCTAGGTATCTCCTCAACAAAGAAAATCATGTGAACAAAGCAAATTTAATAATATAATTAAATTGGAATTTATTTGTTTTTTAAAATTGTATGCTCTGTCTGAAACGCAAAAGAAAATCTTTGGGTTCTATATCCATTTAACTCCAACAAACTGGTTAAATACATAGGTAAAGTCCTGGTTTGGATCTAAAATACTTGCAGCTCCTGAGAAGGACTTTCTTGTTGAAACCAAGGTAAAAAAGTGGTGATTGAGCGACTTCATCCCTAAAAGTAAATTAGGTGGAACAAATTTCCAAAGCTGACAAAAGGAATAGTGTACACACATTGTAGGAAGCTTATACTATATCTGATGTTGACACCAAGGGACCGATTTATCAAAGTGCGAATGGACATGATCCGCTGTAGCTAGAAATGCACTAGAAATGCTTGTGCAATGCCGCCCCCTGCACATTCGCGGCCAATCTAGCAGGGGGTGTCAATCCACCCGATCGTATGTGATCTGGCGGATTGCTGTCTGCCACCTCAAAGGAGGAGGTTGAGTTAAGGAGCACCGGTCTTAAGACCGTGGCTTCTTAACTCCTGTTTCCAGCGAGCCTGAAGCCTCGTGCGGAAACAGCTGCATACAGCTCCATACGGAGCTTGATAAATCTGCCCCCAAATGTGACAAACAGCATGTTGTGTGAAGGATTCTGTTGAGCAATTTAGTATCTTATCTAGCATGTATGTGTAAATGAAGGTAAAATGATGTCCAATAAAGAGATTTGGGGCGCGATCCGATATAGATCGCAGTTTGCGGCGCAAGCGAGGGAACCCGCGTCGCCCGCAGTTTCAGCTCGCAACTCGAGCCATCCAATATGCGGCGCCGTCACTTGCTAAAGTGGCGCAAGTCTCACAAACAAGCGATGTCCAGAAATCTGCGTAAGTACAGATTTTTGGAGTCGCCAGTGACTTGCGCCACGTTAGAAACTGCCGTCTAAATCACCCGCACTGTCTAACATGCCTCCTAAACATAGCCCGACACGTCTAACCCTCTATCCGCTATCCCCCCTCACTAGCCTAACAATAAAAAGAAGTTATTAACCCCTAAACCGCCGCTCCCGTACCCCGCCGCAACCTAATAAAGTTATTAACCCCTAAACCATCGCTCCCGTACCCCGCCGCCAGCTATATTAAATCTATAACCCCCTAAAGTGAACCCCTAACACCGCCGCCATCTCTATTAAAATTATTAACCCCTAATGTAAGCCCCTAACACCGCCGCCATCTCTATTAAAATTATTAACCCCTAATCTAATCCCCCTATACCGCCGCCAGCTATATTAATATTATTAACCCCTAATGTAAGCCCCTTACACCGCCGCCATCTCTATTAAAATGATTAACCCCTAATTTAATCTACCTACCCCGCCGCCAGCTATGTTATCTATATTAACCCTAAGTATATTATAGTTAATATAGGTATTACATTATATATATTAACTATATTAACCCTAATTATATTAGGGTTAATATAGTTACTATAGTATTTATATTAACTATATTAACTCTATCTAACCCTAACACCCCTAACTAAATTTATATTAAATTAATCTAATTCATATTATAAACTAAAATATTCCTATTTAAATCTAAATACTTACCTATAAAATAAACCCTAAGATAGCTACAATATAATTAATAATTACATTGTAGCTATGTTAGGGTTAATATTTATTTTACAGGTAAATTGTTAATTATTTTAACTAGGTCTAATAGCTATTAAATATTTATTAATTATTTAATAGCTACCTAAAATAATTACCCAATAATAACCTTAAAATAATTACCCAATTACCTGTAAAATAAATCCTAACCTAAGTTACAAATACACCTACACTATCAAGAAATTAAATAAACTACAAATATCTATCTAAAAATACAATTAAATTAACTAAACTAAATTACAAAAAATAAAAAAAAGATTACAAGATTTTTAAGCTAATTACACCTATTCTAAGCCCCCTAATAAAATAATAAAGCCCCCCAAAATAAAAAAAATTCCCTGCCCTATTCTAAATTAAAAAAAGTTCAAAGCTCTTTACCTTACCAGCCCTTAAAAGGGCCTTTTGTGGGGCATGCCCCAAAGAATTCAGCTCTTTTGCATTTAAAAACATATACAATACCCCCCCCCATTACAACCCACCACCCACATACCCCTATTCTAAACCCACCCAAACCCCCCTTAAAAAAAGCCTAACACTACCCCCCTGAAGATCTCCCTACCTTGTCTTCACCACACCGGGCCGAACTCCTCATCCGATCCGGGCGATGTCTTGCTCCAAGCGGCAAAGAAGAATTCTTCCTCCGGCGACGTCTTCCTCCAAGCGGCAAAGAAGAATTCTTCCTCCGGCAACGTCTTCCTCCAAGCGGCAGCAAAGTCTTCATCCTTCCGGCGGCATCTTCAATCTTCTTTCTTTGCTCCGCCGCCGCGGAGCATCCATCCCGGCCGACGACTGAACGACGAATGAGGTACCTTTAAATGATGTCATCCAAGATGGCGTCCGCCGAATTCCGATTGGCTGATAGGATTCTATCAGCCAATCGGAATTAAGTTAGAAAAATCTGATTGGCTGATTGAATCAGCCAATCAGATTCAAGTTCAATCCGATTGGCTGAACCAATCAGCCAATCGGATTGAACTTGAATCTGATTGGCTGATTCAATCAGCCAATCAGATTTTTCTAACTTAATTCCGATTGGCTGATAGAATCCTATCAGCCAATCGGAATTCGGCGGACGCCATCTTGGATGACGTCATTTAAAGGTACCTCATTCGTCGTTCAGTCGTCAGCCGGGATGGATGCTCCGCGGCGGCGGAGCGAAGAAAGAAGATTGAAGATGCCGCCGGAAGGATGAAGACTTTGCTGCCGCTTGGAGGAAGACGTCGCCGGAGGAAGAATTCTTCTTTGCCGCTTGGAGGAAGACGTCGCCGGAGGAAGAATTCTTCTTTGCCGCTTGGAGCAAGACATCGCCCGGATCGGATGAGGAGTTCGGCCCGGTGTGGTGAAGACAAGGTAGGGAGATCTTCAGGGGGGTAGTGTTAGGCTTTTTTAAGGGGGGTTTGGGTGGGTTTAGAATAGGGGTATGTGGGTGGTGGGTTGTAATGGGGGGGGGTATTGTATATGTTTTTAAATGCAAAAGAGCTGAATTCTTTGGGGCATGCCCCACAAAAGGCCCTTTTAAGGGCTGGTAAGGTAAAGAGCTTTGAACTTTTTTTAATTTAGAATAGGGCAGGGAATTTTTTTATTTTGGGGGGCTTTATTATTTTATTAGGGGGCTTAGAATAGGTGTAATTAGCTTAACAATCTTGTAATCTTTTTTTTATTTTTTGTAATTTAGTGTTTGTTTTTTTTGTAATTTAGTTTAGTTAATTTAATTGTATTTTTAGATAGATATTTGTAGTTTATTTAATTTCTTGATAGTGTAGGTGTATTTGTAACTTAGATTAGGATTTATTTTACAGGTAATTGGGTAATTATTTTAACTAGGTAGCTATTAAATAGTTAATAACTATTTAATAGCTATTAGACCTAGTTAAAATAATTAACAATTTACCTGTAAAATAAATATTAACCCTAACATAGCTACAATGTAATTATTAATTATATTGTAGCTATCTTAGGGTTTATTTTATAGGTAAGTATTTCGATTTAAATAGGAATATTTTAGTTTATAATATGAATTAGATTAATTTAATATAAATTTAGTTAGGGGTGTTAGGGTTAGATAGAGTTAATATAGTTAATATAAATACTATAGTAACTATATTAACCCTAATATAATTAGGGTTAATATAGTTAATATATATAATGTAATAACTATATTAACTATAATATACTTAGGGTTAATATAGATAATATAGCTGGCGGCGGGGTAGGTAGATTAAATTAGGGGTTAATAATTTTAATATAGATGGCGGCGGTGTAAGGGGCTTACATTAGGGGTTAATAATATTAATATAGGTGGCGGCGGTATAGGGGGATTAGATTAGGGGTTAATAATTTTTATATAGGTGGCGGCGGTTTTAGGGGTCAGATTAGGGGATAGATAAGGTAGATTGCGGCGGTTTTAGGGGCTCACAGTAGGGGGTTAGTTTATGTAGATGGCGGCGGGGTCCGGGAGCGGCGGTTTAGGGGTTAATAACTTTATTAGGGATTTCGGGGGGGGGGGATCGCGGTTGACAGGTAGATAGACATTGCGCATGCGTTAGGTGTTAGGTTTTATTTAGCAGATCGCGGGTGACAGGTAGATAGACATTGCGCATGCGTTAGGTGTTAGGTTTATTTTCTAGTTAGTTTAGGGAGTTACGAGGCTCCAATAGTCAGCGTAAGGCTTCTTACGGCTGCTTTTTGTGGCAAGGTGAAAATGGAGTAAGTTTTCTCCATTTTCGCCACGTAAGTCCTTATGCTGCATATTGGATACCAAACTGCGCTGGTTTGGTATACCTGCCTATAGCCCAAAAAACTACGGGCGACGGCAGAAATATACGCGCGTAACTTCTAGGTTACGCCGTATATGTGATACCAAACCAGCGCAAATATTGGCGTCGCCGGCTTTTGCGGGCAACGATTTTTATCGGGTCGACCCCTTGATATAAGAATACCTGTCCTGTTTGCTGCAGATATTGAATATAGCTTTATTGAAGTGATGGTAAACTTTCCCCTTTTTACAAATAGATCCAAAATGTTAGCAATATTTTAGATGGAGTTTAATTAATCAGTTGTAATAAAAATACCCTATAAGTTACTTTTTAATGTAGCGCTGAAATTCAAATACTCCGTGCTCCGGCGCCAACTTCAAAATTAATTTTTTATGGTGCGCTAACGGTTTGAATTGTTCTCAGATCAGTGCTCTAGCTACAATGTAAACATTTTCTTTCATGATTTAGGTAGAACATACAATTTTAAACAACTTTCCAGTTTACTTCTATTATCAAATTTGCTTCATTCCCTTGGTATCATTTGTTGAAGGAGCAGCAATGCACTACTAGTTTCTAACTGAACACGTGGGGTGAGCCAATGACATTCAGTATATAGATGCAGCCACCAATCAGCAGCTAGCACCCAGGTTGCTACTGTACCATATCACTGACCATTTACATCTACGCATGAGTCAGTACACTACCTTCTAACCAAGTTGGACATACATAATGCGAGGGAAGATTTTCTCTCTTTTCTCTGCTTCTCCCTTCCGTTCTCTTTCAAATTTGCTTCATTCCCTTGGTATCATTTGTTGAAGGAGCAGCAATGCACTACTAGTTTCTAACTGAACACGTGGGGTGAGCCAATGACATTCAGTATATATATGCAGCCACCAATCAGCAGCTAGCACCCAGGTGCTTTGCTGCTCCTGAGCTTACCTAGATAAACCCTTTCAACAAACAATAACAAGAGAAGGAAGCAAAATAAATCGAGACACTACTGTTTTCTAGGGAAACAGGATTTCATACTTGACGTTATTTTTCTTTGGGAACAAAGAACTCCATAATATGTAACAGAGGTTGCTACTGTACCATATCACTGACCATTTACATCTACGCATGAGTCAGTACACTACCTTCTAACCAAGTTGGACATACATAATGCGAGGGAAGATTTTCTCTCTTTTCTCTGCTTCTCCCTTCCGTTCTCTTCTTTTCCCCCTCTGCTTCTTTTTTCTCTTTCCTTTCCTTAAAACAGGTCCCTTATAACTATCTCCACTTCCCCCATTAACTCAAATGCTAAATACTCTTAGGTTTATACAGAATATATATTATGTTGATATTTACCATATTTTGCAAACTGTCTGCTTGAGTTATGTATATTTTCTGAAAAATTATTAATAAAAACTATTTGAAACAAAAATAAATCATATAATTAAATTGTTAAGTTGTTTAGAATTGTATGCTCTGTCTGAATCATGGATGTCTAATTGTGACTTTACTGTCCGTTTAAGATCCATATTAAGTAATGAAATAAGTTAATAGCCCACCCTGTATATTTTTTTTTTTAGAAATTGTGGTGATAAGTGCTTGCAGTGAATTAAATACCTCATTTAATTCATGCTGAAAACATGTCAAATCCTTTGTATAGTAGGCCGGTGAAGCCATCTGGTCCTGGGGATTTATGAGACTTTAATATGAGCACGTGGGTTTATTTAGATCAGGTCTCATTTAATTTGAGAGAAATTTAGAAAATAATCTACAGTATGCTACATTTGGAACAGGGTCTATCTTTAATATGAAAAAGTATAGGAAAGAACAAATTATTGTTAGATCAGTGTAAAAAATATTCAGATAGATTACGAGTTTTGAGCGTTATAGAGAAATTAACGACCGCCTCAAAAGCGGCCGATATGGTGGCGTTGAGCTCCATACCTCACCCAAATACAAGCGGTGTTATGACGTGCTTGTGCGCAATTTCCCCATAGACATCAATGGGGAGAGTCGGCTAAAAAAAAGCCTAACACCTGCGATCGTGGAAACAAAAGCTCCGTAACGTAGCCCCATTGATGTCTATAGGGAAAGAAAAAGTTACATTTAAACCTAACACCCTAACATAAAAAACATGTCTAAACACCACTAATCTGCTGCCCCTAACATCTTCTCTACCTACATTACAGTTATTAACCCCTAATCTGCCACCCCCCGATATCTCCATCACCTACATACAGTTATTAACCCCTAATCTACTGCCCCTAACATCGCTGCCACCTACATTACAGCTATTAACCACTAATCTGCTGGCCCGAACATTGCCGCCACCTACCTACACTTATTAGCCCCTAATCTGCCGCCCCAATGTCGACGCCACTATACTAAAGTTATTAACCCCCAAAATTTCTGGCCTCCCACATCACTAACACTACATAAATATTTTAACCCATAAACCTAACCCTAACGTAACTCTAACCCTAAGCATAAATAAATACATACTTACCTGTAAAATAAAACCTAAGCTAGCTACAAAATAACTAATAGTTACATTGTAGCTAGCTTAGGCTTTATTTTTATTTCACAGGTAAGTTTGTATTTATTTTAACTAGGTAGACTAGTTAGTAAATAGTTATTAACCATTTACTAACTACCTAGTTAAAATAAAAAAACCCTTGCCTACACTAAACGCCCCAACAGTAAAACCCACCACCCACATAACCTAACCCGCCAAATAAAAACCTTTCTAAATAAACCTAAGCTAACCATTGCCCTGAAAAGGGCATTTGGATGGGCTTGCCCTTAAAAGGGCATTAGCTCTTTTACATTGCCCAAAACCCTACTCTAAAAATAAAACCCACCCAATAAACCCTTAAAAAAACCTAACACTAACCTCCGACGATCCACTTACAGTTTTCGAAGACCAGACATCCATCCTCTTCCAGGCAGCAGAAGTCTTCATCCAAGCGGGCAGAAGTCCTCATCGAAGCTGGCAGAAGTCTTCATCCAAGCAGGCAGAAGTCTTCATCCAGACGGCATCTTCTATCTTCATCCATCCGGCGCGGAGCGGGTCCATGTTCAAGGCATCCGGCGCGGAGCATCCTCTTTTTCCTATGGTCGCTGTAGAATGAAGTTTCCCTTTAAGTGACGTCATCCAAGATGGCGTCCCTTAGATTCCGATTGGCTGATAGAATTCTATCAGCCAATAGGAATTAAAGGTGAAAAAATCCTATTGGCTGTTGCAATCAGCCAATAGGACTGAGCTTGCATTCTATTGGCTGATTGGAATAGCCAATAGAATGCAAGCTCAATCCTATTGGCTGATTGGATCAGCCAAAAAGATGAAAGCTCAATCCTATTGGCTGATTGCAACACCCAATAGGATTTTTTCACCTTTAATTCCTATTAGCTGATTTTGCTAGAATTCTATCAGCCAATCTGAATGAAAGGGACGCCATATTGGATAACGTCACTTAAAGGGAAATGACCAGAATAACATTCAAAATCATATTAAATTAATCCACAGTGGAGGAATTTATATATTTATTTACTTATTAGTACTGCTTAGGTCCAGTTTCACATATTACAATTTTTTTTGTTTAATGATTAGCCCAGCAGTGGATGAAAAAATATATATATAAAATAAATTGATTTAGTTGTTGTTTAGGATGTTGAGGTGGAGAGCGAAAAATTGCATGGGGGGGCCCAAGAAAATGTATGCCCTTGGTCCAGTCAATATTAAAGATGACCCTGGCTGCTAGCAGGGGATGTCAATCAGCCCGATTGTATAGGATCAGGAGGATTGAAGATCCTCAGAGGCAGCGGACAAACTATGGAGCAGCGGTCTTTAGACTGCTGCTTCATAACTGCTGTTTCCGGCAAGCCTGAAGGCTTGTGCGGAAACAAGGGGAACAAGGGCCATTCTACCCCTAAAACTTTACACTTATTTTGTCAATATTTAAACAGCTAAGGAAACTTTAAAAAATACATCTACATGTTATTCTCAGACTAATCTTTTCTTGGAATGCATCATTCTATCTAGCATCTATTTAGTGTTTAATGTCCCTTTAAATCCGGAAGTGGCCGGACACTGAACAGTAGAAGATGGCTGGATGGGGGTGTGTGTGCATATAAAAGCCCCTCAATCTCATCTCCCTTAACTCCTAGAAAACCCCCAAGACACACAGATGGAAATGTAATCACCTCCCCTTTAAAACAGTGTATGTCCTGGGGTGGCAGGGGGTAAAAGGTAAACATTTTGTAGGAAGGGGGTCTCTAAGCACCATGAAACAGGTGATAAAAAAGAACTATAGACCCCATGACCCCTTGTTTTAAAGCTCAGAAGCCCCTCTTTAAAATAAAGCCACATATAGGTTTTTATAGCCAGGTGATCACTGTGGTACTAGTGATTACCTGGCATGTATAAATGTGCATATAAGGCTCATGGGAGTCTTTATGTGCAGACCCAAAGGCTCTGATTTATCTGAAGATACAACCTTCTTTTTACAACACAGTTTAAAGAAAAAACACACAAAAATGGTTTACAACCTTGTTTATTAAAAGTTTAAGAAAAATATACATTTTTTCCACACATTTTGTTGTAGAGTTCCTATGCTTACATTCCTGCTTGATAATAGGAGTAAATTAGAAAGTTGCTTAAAATTTCACGCTCTATCTGAATCATGAAAGAAAAAATTTGGGTTCAGTATCCCTTTTTTGAAATTGAAACTAATTTAGCAGTATTTAGGGCCAGATTACAAGTGGAGCGCTAATTTATTATTTGCCCGTTTGGGGGTGTGTGATAAATATTCAGCCATTACAAGTGGCTGGTTATTGCGACCGCAAGCTCGCAGTAGCAATTAGCGCTTATAAAATTAACCAGAGATCAGGGCCTCTAGTTATCAAGCCGTCTACTTACCTGCCTTCGCCGGCCCCAATACTCTCGCCTAAGCTCGCCTCACATCGCCGCCGCGGACCTGAATACGTTCGCCAAAGTTATCAAAAAAGCTGTCAAAAAGCCGTGCACCAAGTACGGGGCGATGAGCAGCGGACTGTTATAGTTATCACTCATCCGATCTCGCTGCTCTTCGGCTTTTTCCCAGCTTTATTGATAAGCTGTCACTAAGCACCCACACTATACTATACTGTTCTACCCCCTATACCGGCGCCCCAGGAGCCCCCCGCAACTAAATAAAGTTATTAACCCCTAAACCGCCGCTCCTAGACCCCGCCGCAACTATAATAAATATGTTAACCCCTAAACCGCCGCTCCCGGACCACGCCGCCACTATAATAAATGTATTAACCCCTAAACCACTGCTCCTGAACCCCGCCGCAACTAAATAAATTGTTTAACCCCTAAACCGCCGCTCCCCGACCCCGCCGCCACCTATATTAAACGTATTAACCCCTAATCTGCCCCCCTACACCGTCACCACCTATAATAAATTTATCAACCCCTATCCTGCCCCCCCTACACTGCCGCAACCTATAATAAAATTATTAACCCCTAAACCTAAGTCTAACACTAACCCTAACACCCCCTATCTTAAATATTAATTAAATAAATCTAAATAAATATTAATCTTATTAAATTAATTATTCCTATTTAAAACTAAATACTTACCTATAAAATAAACCCTAATATAGCTACAATATTACTAATAATGATATTGTAGCTATTTTAGGATTTATTTTTATTTTACAGGCAAATTTAAATTTATTTTAACTAGGTAGAATAGTTATTAAATAGTTATTAACTATTTAATAGCTACCTAGATAAAATAAAGTCAAATTTACCTGTAAAATAAAAACTAACCTAAGTTTCAATTACACCTAACACTACACTATCATTAAATAAATGATTCCTATTTAAAACTAAATACTTACCTGTAAAATAAACCCTAATATAGCTACAATATAATTAATAATTACATTGTAGCTATCTTAGGATTTATATTTATTTTACAGGCAACTTTGTATTTATTTTAACAAGGTACAATAGTTATTAAATAGTTATTAACTATTTAATAACCACCTAGCTAAAATAAATACAAAATTACCTGTAAAATAAATCCTAACCTAAGTTACAGTTAAACCTAACACTACACTATCATTAAATAAAATAAATCAATTAACTAAAAATAGCTACAATTAAATACAATTAAATAAACTAACTAAAGTACAAAACCCCCCACTAAATTACAGAAAATTAAAAAAGATTACAAGAATTTTAAACTTATTACACCTATTCTAAGCCCCCTAATAAAATAACAAAGCCCCCCAAAATAAAAAAATTTCCCTACCCTAATCTAAATTACAAAAGTTAACAGCTCTATTACCAGCCCTTAAAAGGGCTTTTTGCGGGGCATGCCCCAAAGTAATCAGCTGTTTTGCCTGTAAAAAAACACACAATACCACCCCCCAACATTACAACCCACCACCCACATACCCCTATGCTAACCCAAACCCCCTTAAATAAACCTAACACTACCCCCCTGAAGATCTCCCTACCTTGAGTCGTGTTCACCCAGCTGGGCCGAAGTCATCATCCAAAGGGCGCTGAAGATGTTTTCCATTCAATAGAAGTCTTCATCCAAGGGGCGCTGAAGAGGTCTTCCATCCGATAGAAGTCTTCATCCAGGCGGCGTCTTCAATCTTCATCCATCCAGAGCGGAGCCATCTTTAAAGCAGCCGACGCGGAGCCATCTTCTTCCACTGACGCCTACTCGTCGAATGAATATTCCTTTAAGTGACGTCATCCAAGATGGCGTCCTTTGAATTCCGATTGGCTGATAGGATTCTATCAGCCATTCGGAATTAAGGTAGGAAAAATCTGATTGGCTGATCCAATCAGCCAATCAGATTGAGCTTGCATTCTATTGGCTGATCAGAACAGCCAATAGAATGCAAGCTCAATCTGATTAGCTGATTGGATCAGCCAATCGGATTGAACTTCAATCTGATTGGCTGATTGAATCTGCCAATCAGATTTTTCCTACCTTAATTCCGATTGGCTGATAGAATCCTGTCAGCCAATCGGAATTTGAGGGACGTTATCTTGGATGACGTCACTTAAATGAATATTCATTCGGCGAGTAGGCCTCGGAAGAAGATGGCTCCGCGTCGGCTGCTTTGAGGATGGCTCCGCTCCGCTCTGGATGGATGAAGATTGAAGACGCCGCCTGGATGAAGACTTCTATCCGATGGAAGACCTCTTCAGCGCCCCTTGGATGAAGACTTCTATCGGATGGAAAACATCTTCAGCGCCCCTTGGATCAAGACTTCTATCGGATGGAAAACATCTTCAGCGCCCCTTAGATGATGACTTCGGCCC
This sequence comes from Bombina bombina, assembly GCF_027579735.1. Lineage (NCBI taxonomy): Eukaryota > Metazoa > Chordata > Amphibia > Anura > Bombinatoridae > Bombina > Bombina bombina. The sequence continues at coordinate 101,046,580 of NC_069499.1, read as the reverse complement.
GGCTGGGTGAACACGACTCAAGGTAGGGAGATCTTCAGGGGGGTAGTGTTAGGTTTATTTAAGGGGGGTTTGGGTTAGAGTAGGGGTATGTGGGTGGTGGGTTGTAATGTTGGGGGGGTGTTATTGAGGTTTTTTTTTTACAGGCAAAAGAGCTGATTACTTTGGGGCATTCCCCGCAAAAAGCCCTTTTAAAGGCTGGTAATAGAGCTGTTAACTTTTGTAATTTAGATTAGGGTAGGGAATTTTTTTTACTTTGGGGGGCTTTGTTATTTTATTAGGGGGCTTAGAATAGGTGTAATTAGTTTAAAATTCTTGTAATCTTTTTTTATTTTCTGTAATTTAGTGGTTTTTTTTGTACTTTAGTTAGTTTATTTAATTGTATTTAATTGTAGCTACTTGTAGTTAATTCATTTATTTTATTTAATGATAGTGTAGTGTTAGGTTTAATTGTAACTTAGGTTAGGATTTATTTTACAGGTAATTTTGTATTTATTTTAGCTCGGTAGTTATTAAATAGTTAATAACTATTTAATAACTATTGTACCTAGTTAAAATAAATACAAAGTTGCCTGTAAAATAAATATAAATCCTAAGATAGCTACAATGTAATTATTAATTACATTGTAGCTAGCTTAGGGTTTATTTTACAGGTAAGTATTTAGTTTTAAATAGGAATAATTTATTTAATGATAGTGTAGTGTTAGGTATAATTGAAACTTAGGTTAGTTTTTATTTTAGAGGTAAATTTGACTTTATTTTATCTAGGTATCTATTAAATAGTTAATAACTATTTAATAGCTATTGTACCTAGTTAAATTAAATTTAAATTTGCCTGTAAAATAAAAATAAATCCTAAAATAGCTACAATATAATTATTGTTAGGGTTATTGTTAGACTTAGGTTTAGGGGTTAATAATTTTATTATAGGATGCGGCGGTGTAGGGGGGGCAGGATAGGGGTTGATAAATTTATTATAGGTGGCGGCAGTGTGGGGGGGCAGATTAGGGGTTAATACGTTTAATATAGGTGGTGGCGGGGTCCGGGAGTGGCGGTTTAGGGGTTAAACAATTTATTTAGTTGCGGCGGGGTCCGGGATCCACAGGATAGGAGTTAATAACTTTATTATAAGTGGCGGCGGTATAGGGGGGGCAGGATAGGGGTTAATAGGTATTATGTAGGTGGCGGCGGGGTCCGGGAGCGGCGGTTTAGGGGTTAATATAATTATTATAGTTGCGGCGGGGTCCGGGAGCGGCGGTTTAGGGGTTAATAAGTTTATTAGAGTGGCGGTGGGCTCCGGGAGTGGCAGTTTAGGGGTTAACATGTTTAATATAGGTGGCGGTGGTGTAGGGGGGCAGATTAGGGGTGTTTAGACTCGGGGTACATGTTAGGGTGTTAGGTGCAGACGTTTCCCATAGGAATCAATGGGATGTCGGGCAGCAGCGAACATGAACTTTTGCTATTGTCAGACTCCTATTGATTCCTATGGGATCCGCCACCTCCAGGGCGGCGGATTGAAAACCAGGTATGCTGGGCCGGAAAAGTGCCGAGCGTACCTGGTAGGAATTTGTTAACTTCCAAAAGTAGTCAGATTGTGCTGAACTTGCGTTCGGAACACCTGGAGTGACATAAGAATCGATCTGTGTCGGACTGAGTCCGGCGGATCGAAGCTTACGTCACTATATTCTACTTTTGCCGGGCAGTAGAGCTTGATAACTTAGGCAAATCAGCTTCGCCACAAATACGCTACGGAATTCCAGCATATTTGAGGTTGACGTCTTGATAACTAGAGGCCCAGATCTCTAGTTCATTTTATAAATGTGCCCCAAATGCCCTCAAAATAGAAAATATTACATCTTTTTATTTTAAAAAAATGTAGCTTTATTTAAAATAAAAAATAACTGCACTAGGCAGTTTTTGGGGGTGGGTGTGGGGTGTTAGAAAAAAACAGCACTTAAAAGTGCCTTTACACTGCGGTCTACAGGAACTGTGTGTTCCCGCTGTAAATATATATGTATATGCTTTTATAAATGTATATGTGTTAATGTGTATATACATATGTTTACACATAAAGATATATGTATATAATTATATACATATATATTTAAAAATGCTGCCCATCTCTGCCCAACTTCCCCCCTTCAATGCGCAAGTCCTCATGCCGTGAACGAGGCTCCCATTAGAGCCTATGGAAGCACACTCTCATGAGCGCATTGCTCTCAACTTGTAATGCCAGCGCACATTAATATGCGCTGCTATTACTAAGTGGAGCGCTAATATCACTTTTGCAAAAGCGATATTTAGCGATCCACTTATAATCTGGCCCAGAATGCGTACTTCCTATTAATGCGTATAGAATAAGTTCAGCTCCTCTATCTTGGTGATGGATACACCCCTGCAAGAAACCCTGGTTAATACGGGACAGAAACAAACAGTTTTTTAAATTATTTTTTGCAGAAAAAATACAAAGAGTAATTGAACATAAAATATAATCAGATGTTTGAAACTTAAATTGCATACTTATTTTAGCTAGTGGTATTTAGTAGAATAAATATATGCAAAGACAGAGTGCAACAAATCCACAGACAAAAGCTGGTAGTATAAAATACTTATCTAGTGGCCCTTAAAGGGACACAAAAGTCAAAATTAAAGGAGATTTGCATAATCAACAAATGTATGATAAAAAAAATGCAACCGCACATGGGGGGAGATTTATCAAGCAGCATGCTTGCTCCGCACGATGTTTCCAGCTCGCCGGAAACATAAGTTAAAAAGCAGTGGTCATAAGACCGCTGCTCCTTAAAGGGACATTAAACACTATATAAATGTTAGCTAGAATGATTCATTCAAACAAAAAGATTAGTCTGAGAATAACATGTAAATGTATTTTTTAAAGTTTCAGTAGCTGTTTACATATTGACAAAAAAGTATAAAGTTTTAATGTAAAACAATGGGAGGTGCCATGTTGTAACTTAGGTTACCTTCTCTACTGTGGCCTATTAGGGACAGTTATAAATAGGCCACTAGAGTGTGCAGCCAATGGCTTTGTGGAATATAACAGTGTTCTGCACTTCCATTTCTAACAGGAAATGAAAAGCTCACAATTTCAGAATGGAATTACAGGAAAAGGAGACAAAATAAATAGTGAAAGTATATTAAAGAGTTTATATATATATATATATATATATATATATATATATATATAATTTATCATTTTATATTACTATCTCAAAGTGTTTACTGTCCCTTTAATTTGGCGGGCTGCAATTATCCCGATCAGATACGATCGGGATAATTGACAATGTGTAGGGGGCGGCATTGCACAAGCACTTCATTGAATGCTTGTGCAATATTTAATAGCGATGCAGAGTGTACATGATTCCCTATAGCGAATCATATCCGCCCGGGGTTTGATAAATCTACCCCCTAGTCTGAACTTCAAATGAGTATTAGATTTTTTTTTCTGACAAATTTCAAAGTTATGTCTATTTTCATTCCTCCTGTATCATGTGACAGCTGTTCCAATCAGCCAATAGGATGAGAGCTGCTCAAATCCTATTGGCTGATTGGAACAGCTAATAGGATTTTAGAGGCTCTAATCCTATTGGCTGATTGGAACCTTTCAGCCAATAGGAATGCAAGGAACGCCATCTTGCATGACGTCACTTGCATTCAAGATCCAGTTTACGGCGGAGACCGTATTGAAGAGTAGCTCCTCGTCGCATGTCTTCAGGATGGACCCGCTCCGTGCCGGATGTTTTCAGGATGGACCTGCTCCTCCCCAGGATGGATGAAGATAGAAGAGGCCTCATGGATGAAGACTTCGCCGGCTGGATGAAGATGGAAGAGGCCGCCCGGATGAAGACTTCTTGCTGGCTGGATGGATCCTTAAAGCAGAACTTCAAAAACTGTAAGTGGATCGTCGGGGGTTAGTGTTAGGTTTTTTTAAGGGTTTTTTGGGAGGGTTTTATTTTTAGAGTAGGGTCTGGGCAGGTAAAAGTGCTAAATGCACTTTTAAGGGCAATGCCTATAAAAATGCCCTTTTCGGGGCAATGGGGAGCTTAGGTTTTTAGATAGGGTTTTTATTTGGGGGGGTTGGTTGTGTGGGTGGTGGGTTTTACTGTTGGGGGGTTGTTTGTATTTTTTTTTTTTTACAGGTAAAAGAACTGATTTCTTTGGGGCAATGCCCTGCAAAAGGCCCTTTTAAGTGCCATTGGTATTTTATTGTAGGATAGGTTTTTTTTTGGGGGGGGGGGTTATTTTGATAGGGCTATTAGATTAGGTGTAATTCTTTCTTTTTTATTTTTGATACTGTGTTTTTTTATCTTTTGTAACAGTGTTTTTTATTTCTTGTAACTTAGTGTTTTTTATTTCTTGTAACTTAGTGTTTTTTATTTCTTGTAACTTAGTGTTTATTTTTTTGTAATTTTGAAATTTTTAATTGTAGATTTAAATAATTTGAGTAGGGTTAGGTTTTTAAATATGTAATATAGTTAATTTAATTGGTACTTTAATGTATT
>NC_069499.1:100874563-101037063 GCF_027579735.1 Bombina bombina | reverse complement strand
TGCGTGTATGGCTTCAGTGAATGTCTTTTCATAGGTGTCAAGCATATCGCTGATCTTTTGTAAAAGCAGCTCTGTCATCCTCTCAGTGCAATTGTCTCACAAAGTGCTCTAAAATTTTAAACGGTCTCCAGCACAAATAGCCGGCTATACTGATTTATCAGAATAAAATGGGGGGGTAGAGAAAGGTCTAGGCCATAGCTAGGCCTCTGCTGCGTACCTCCTCTAATAAGGTCTGCCTGTTTATGGTGATACGATTAAGTCCTATATATCTGTTCCACAAGTATTTCTCTTCACATATCCCTTGAATAGAAATAGGATTTGCTGAGCTAAGGAGGGATAAACAGCAGATTTATCAGCTCCACTGTTCCACTGTACTTAAAAGGCAGCCATCTTGGTCGCTGGTTGGACACGCCCCCCACATTCCTGCTCTTTTTAATGAAGATACCAAGTGAACAAAGAAAATTTGATAATAGGGGGCCGAATTATCAATGTCTGACCAACATGATACGCTATAGCGTATCATGTCCGACAGACATCGCTGAATGCCAACAGCATACATAACATTCACTAGAACTGCTTGTGCAATGCCGCCCTCTGCAGATTCGTGGCCAATTGGCTGCTAGCAGGGAGTGTCAATCAACCCAATCGTATCTAATCGTAACTGGGGCAAGATTACATATACAGCACAAGCTTCAGCGCATCTGCTCAAACCCACGCCGCCCGTAATTTCACCTTGCACATCGGGGTATTACATAAACCCCACAGGCAGTTCATAAAGTGCTATAAATCAAATAAACTAGCGATGTCCAGAAATGTGCGTAAATACAAATTTCTGGAGACGCCAATGATTTACAGCACTTAAAAAACTGCCGGCACCTAAGAAAATAAAAAAAAAGTGAAATCTCCTGTAAAAGTCTAACCCAACTCCCAAAAATATACCCGACACGAAAACCCCTATATCCACCATCAAACCCACATCGGAACTAATAATAAAAGTATTAACTCCTAAACCGACAACCCACCACAACGCAATAAGCCTAATTAAACTATTAACCCCTAATCCGCAATTCACCCACATCGCAATCTACCTAATAAACTAGATTATGAAGTTTGCGGTAAGGTAAAAAAGCAGCGTTAACAGGTCCTAATGCTGCTTTTTCACTACCGCTGCTATTACGAGTCTTGCTGGTTTAGGGGCCCCGCACACTTTTTTGGCCTTACCGCAAACCGACTTACGTAAACTTCGTAAACCCTTTTTTTCAATGGGACTTGCATAATGCCGGTATTACGAGTCTTGCCTGGGAGGCCAAAAAGTGAGCGGCACACCCTCTACCTCCAAGATCCGTAACGCATTCTAAAGTCAGTAGTTATGAGTTTTACACTACAACGTCGTAGCATAAAACTCATAACTAAAGTGCTAAAAAGTACACTAACACCCATAAACTACCTATTAACCCCTAAACCGAGGCCCTCCCGCATCGCAAACACTATAATAAAATTATTAACCCCTAATCTACCGCTCCAGACATCGCCGTCACTAGAATAAACATATTAACCCCTAAACCGCCGCACTCCCGCCTCGCAAACACTAGTTAAATAATATTAACCCCTAATCTGCCGCCCCTAACATCGCAGCCACCTACACTATATTTATTAACCCCTAATCTGCCGCCCCCAACGTCGCCGCCACTATATTAAATTTATTAACCCCTAAACCTAAGTCTAACCCTAACACCCCCTAATTGAAATATAATTTAAATAAATAAAATTACTATCATTAACTACATTATTCCTATTTAAAACTAAATACTTACCTATAAAATAAACCCTAAGCTAGCTACAATATAACTAATAGTTACATTGTAGCTATCTTAGGGTTTATTTTTATTTTACAGACAAGTTTGTATTTATTTTAACTAGGTAGAATAGTTACTAAATAGTTATTAACTATTTATTAACTACCTAGCTAAAATAAATACAAATTTACCTGTAAAATAAAACCTAACCTAAGTTACACTAACACCTAACACTATACTACAATTAAAAAAAATTACATAAATTAAATACAATTAAATAAATTAAGTTAAATTAGCTAAATCACAACCCCCCCCCACTGAATTACAGAAAATAAAAAACAAATTACAGATCTTTAAACTAATTACACCTAATCTAATAGCCCTATCAAAATAAAAAAGCCCCCCAAAATAAAAAAAAACCCTAGCCTAAACTAAACTACCAATAGCCCTTAAAAGGGCCTTTTGCGGGGCATTGCCCCAAAGAAATCAGCTCTTTTCCTGTAAAAAAAAAAATACAAATACCCCCCAACAGTAAAACCCACCACCCACGCAACCAACCCCCCAAATAAAATACTAACTAAAAAAACCTAAGCTCCCCATTGCCCTGAAAAGGGCATTTGGATGGGCATTGCCCTTAAAAGGGCATTTAGCTCTATTGCAGGCCCAAAGCCATAACCTAAAAAATAAACCTACCCAATACACCCTTAGATTCACTTACCAGGAGAAGTGTTCATCCAAGCGGCAAGATGTCCTCAACGAAGCCAGCAGAAGTGGTCCTCCAGACAGGCAGAAGTGGTCCTCCAGACGGGCAGAAGTCTTTATCCAGACGGCATCTTCTATCTTCATCCTTCCGGCGCGGAGCGGTTCCATCTTCAAGACATCCGACGCGGAGCATCCTCTTCAAACGACGGCTTCTTCTTAATGAATATCTCTTTAAGTGACGTCATCCAAGATGGCGTCCCTTAGATTCTGATTGGCTGATAGAATTCTATCAGCCAATCGGAATTAAGGTAGAAAAAAATCCTATTGGCTGATGTGGCAGAATTTTTGGAATTATATTAGTGGATGATCTTATACTGTATATTGGGATTCCACAACTTGATACATTTAACCCCTTAACTACTAAGCCATTTCAACCCCTGTGCTGAGCAAATCCCCACTGTATGCCATTCTTCAGTGAGACATATTATATATATTATGACACATTATATACTGTATATATTTTTTCAGCAGATTCATTTTATGTATATATCATGACATGTAAGAACGTTACAACATATATATTTTTAAATAAACAAGGTTGTAAACAATTGTATTTTTTCCCCTAAACTCTATAGTCTAAAGAAAGAATTGGTTATCCTCATATAAATAAGGGCTTTTGTGTATAATTATATAACTTGGATGTGCACATAGGGGCTCCATGACTTCATTAATGTGTCCTTCACAAGATAAATCTGCCCAATTCCAGCCATGCTGTAGCACCCCTAGATCATCACTAATTTGCTGCCAAATTTCACAGTGGGTGTGAGACACTGCAACTTGTAGGCCTCTCCAGTCTCCGTCTAACCTTTAGAAGACTAGGTGGTAGGTAAAGCTGAAAGTTGGAAGATAACCTGGAATAGGGCAGATTTATCTTTGTGAAGGCTGCATGAATCAAGCCATGTACAAGGTTATCCTGGACGAAACTTGCTTCCTTCTGCTCTGACAATATTCCCCAACGGTGAGGATTGTTTTTCGAGCAGGACAATGCTAGATGCCACATAGCCAGGTCAATCAAGGTGTGGATGTAGGACCACCAGAAGACAGTGTCATGGCCAGCAAAATCTCCAGACCTGATCCTCATTGTAAACCTCTGGAATGTGATCAAGAGGAAGATGGATGGATGGTCACAAGCCATCAAACAAAGCCAAGCTGCTTGAATTTTGAGTGACATAAAGTCACCTAACAGCAATGTGAAAGACTAGTGGAGAGCATGCCAAGACTCATGAAAGCTGTGACTTAAAATCATGGGTCATTCCACCAAATATTGTTTTTCTAATGTCTTGCTAAGTTAAAACATTAATATTGTATTGTTTAAAAACGAATATGAACTTGTTTTCTTTGCATCATTCGAGGTTTGAAAACATTGAATCTTTTTTATTATTTTGACCAGTTTTCATTTTAAGCAAATATTTTTTTATTTGGAATTTCAGAGAAATGTTGTCAATAATTTATAGAAAAAACAAAAATCTATCTATCTATCTATCTATCTATCTATCTATCTATCTATCTATCTATCTATCTATATTATAGGTATATATATTTTGCCCCAAAAAATCATATATATATAGAAATATTTATTTATGAATATATAGAAGAATATGTTCTATGTGAAGAACATTGGAATGTGAAATAAGATGAGAGTGCACAACGCTCACCCCTTTGCCTGTCTCAGGACAGACATACTGATTTGCTGCTTAGAAGTCCTTTACAATGGGATGTGGCTACTGAGGAATTTTGGAGGTAAAATATCTTTCTTTTTTACATTGAGATGTTCAGGTGATATTTTCTAGTCAGCTTTTTACAGCTATGCTGCATCCCTTTCAAGTGTTTCAACATTTGGGTATCATGGCCTTTTAAAGGGACATAAAGTGAAAAAAGAAAATGCTCCAATGAGTTAGAGCACTTTATCACTTGCCTGTTGCTTGCATACAACTGCATGTTTAATAAACCCTGCAAAGGGATTAAATATATAGGTAAAGTTTCCATTGTTGTTGTAAACTGGTGGTACCATAAATATACTTTATTGGATATACTTGTTGTTAACAACAGTTTACAACAGCAATGGGAACTAGGCCATAGCTCTAGATCAGCAACACACTACTGGGACCTAACTAAACAAATCTGGTGATCCAATGACGAGACATATGTTGTGTTCAGCCAACAATCATCAGCTAGCTCCCAGTTGTACAATGCTGATCCTGAGCCTACCTGGTTATGCTTTTTAACAAAAAAGCAAGTACATTTGATAATAGAAGAAAATTGAGTAATTCTCTTGCATGCTGTGTCTGATCTATGAACGGTTGACTTTCATACATATGAATTTTTATTTTCATGTTCCTGTAATAAGCAAAAAAGGTGACAGCATACTGCAGTCAGGAAGTGGTTTACCCCTAACAATGTAAATCTTATAGTACACGCATACTTACATCGTAAAATGCTACAAATATTTAAAAAAATAATCTATCCCTATAATAATAAATACAAGCAATGATTTTTTTCCAAGATAAGGAAATTAGAAGAGCAATTACTAATAAAGAAAAATGTTTAATTTGATTTCATGTTATTGATTTGATTACTAGTTTTACATTCCAATGTTCCTCATATAGCAGAATATGTTCTATATATTCATAAATACATATTTCTACATATATCTGATGGTATTTTACGCAAATATATAGGTATACCTTTACATATAGATGATTATTTATAGGTATATAAAAACAAAAACAGAGGCGCCACATGTGTAGGTCAATAAAAACAAGAAAATCCAAACAGCAGCAGAATAAGGGTACTCACAAACGGGGCGGCACTCTATTGTGCCAACAGGGACAGGCTGGTGTTTCTACAGCAAACCAGCTAGCTGTGTGACAGATCTACACCGGATACGTTCAGCGTTGGAGTTCTCTGCTTTTGTGGCCTCTAGCCGGTGTTCCCAGTGTAATATTTCTGATCAGAATGTCAACCAGAGCCCTCATTACCTGACTAGTGAAAGTGACGGAAGGGAACGCAGAAGAATCTGGCGGAAAATGAAAGTAAAACAAGCCCTGACACAATATCAGCGCTGTACTGAGTGACATAAACAAGCCCAGGATAAGCTCTTTGTGTTGAACAAGAACCAGCAAGCCAGTGGCTTATGGTAACCTTAGGGCAGTCCAGCCCTTCTCCCCGCTCCATCTGCAGCTCCAGTTGAGGAGAAATATTACACTGGGAACACCGGCTAGAGGCCACAAAAGCAGAGAACTCCCCGCACCTGTAGAAATCTGCACACTGTGGACCCTCCCCAACTCTCCAACCTTATTCAAATACACCTCCCCCACACTTCCACAATATCCTGCCCTGACCTTGCTACAACCCACTATAACAATACTCTCTCCTCTGCACTTGACATTCTCGCTCCTCGCAGAGCCCCACGTTGTCAGCTCCAGCCCTTGCACTCCCAGCAAACACGCCACCTATAAAAATGGTCCCGCACTGAAGAACGTGCCTGGAGGAAATCCCGCTCTGCACTATAAGTTCATTCATTACTCTTACATCTATGCCCTTCACTTAGCTAAGAAAACCTACTTTTCTTCTCTTATATCCACTCACTCCTCACACCCTAAAAGACTCTTCTCCCCCCCCCAGAGACCTGGCTGACTCCTTTTTTTAATAAAACACTTACTATCCGAAGAAACATCCCAACACAAGCCTGCAATCTCTCAACGTCGCTCGCAGTCACCCCCTCTGCCACCCTCTGCACCCTCCTCCCAACCACTGAGAGTGAAGTGGGTTCCCTATTGTCTTCCTCACACCTCACTACCTGCCCACTTGACCCTATTCCTTCACATCTAATACCTTCTCTGTCTCCCACCCTCACTCTATCTCTTACTATCCCTTTCTACCGGCTCATTCCCTGCCTCCTTCAAACATGCAAAGGTCATCCCCATCCTCAAAAAACCCTCCCTTGACCCTAACTCTCCTGCAAACCACCCCATATCACTGCTCCAGCTTGCTTCAAAAATCCTTGAAAAACTAGTTTTCTATCGCCTTACCCACTTCCTGTCCTCCAACTCATTGCTCGACCCCCTGCAATCTGGTTTCCATCCCCAACTCTCAACTGAGACTGCCCTCACAAAGGTTTCTATGATCTCCTTTCTGCTAAAAACAAAGGCTATTACTCTATACTCATCTTACTTGACCTCTCTGCAGCCTTTGACACTGTTGACCATCCCCTTCTACAGATTCTCAGCTCTCTTGGGCTCCATGACACTGCCCTCTCCTAGATTAACTCTTATCTCTCTAACAGATCCTTCTTGGTCTCTTTTGCTGGTGACTTCTCCTCTCTTTTACCCCTGTCTGTTGGAGTACCTCATCTGTCCTGGGTCCTCTACTCTTCTCTATTTACACTTCTTCACTGGGTAAACTTATCAACAGCTTTTGCTTCAACTATCACCTCTATGCTGATGATACCCAGATCTACCTATCCACCTCTGCACTCTCTCCTTCTGTCAATTCTCACATCAGCGACTGCTTATCTGACATTTCCTCCTGGATGGCCTCTCACCACCTAAAAATAAACATGTTCAAGACCGAACTACTTCCCCCCTCTAACTCTACCCCAGTTTTTAATTTGGCACCACTATCTCCCATCACTCCAAGTCCACTGCCTTGGAGTCACACTCAACTCAAATCTGTCCTTCATTCCCCACATCCAATTGCTCTTTTCATCCTGCCGCAACCACCTATATAATATCTCCAAAATTCGTCCGTTTTTTAGCCCTGAAACTACTAAACAGCTAATCCACTCACTGGTAATTTCCTGACTTGACTACTGTAATAACCTACTAACTGGCCTCGCTCTCTCCCGCCTCTCTCCCCTTCAATCCATCCTAAATGCATCTGCCAGGCTAATCCACATCTCCTGATGCTCTCTATCTGCTGCACCTCTCTGTGAGTCCCTTCACTGGCTCCCCATACACAGCAGAGTTGAATTCAAAATCCTCACCCTGACCTACAAAGCCCTCAACTACGCTGCCCCACCCTACCTGTCCTCACTCATCAACAAATGTACTCCAACCCACCCCCTAAGATCCAACAATGACCTGCTCCTTGTATCCTCTACCATCACCTCCTCTCATGCTAGACTACAGGACTTCTCTCGTGCGGCACCAACCCTCTGGAACGCACTTCCTCGAGCTGTCAGACTTTCCCCTAACCTCTCCTCCTTTAAACGTTCCCTAAAAACCTTTTTGTTCAGGGAAGCTTATCACCCGACTCAGTAACAAATGAATTTCACTTACCTAACAGTTGCCCTCATCTATCTCCTTACTAATATCATTCTCACCTCTGCAGTCCCCACCTCCTGTTTTCCATGCTCCTATCCTACCCATCTAGATTGTAAGTTCCCACGGGAACAGGGCCCTCAATTCCCCTTGTATTTGTCTGTAAAATTTTATCTTTTATTGTATTGTTTCACCATTGTACTTTTTTTGTACCCATGTACAGCGCTGCGGAATCTGTTGGCGCTTTATAAATAAAGAATAATAATAATAATATTAATAACAGTAATGCCCCCCAGAAATGTTAGCATCAGGGACAACACAAAAATAAAAGGTATTACTTTTGGCAGAATACAGTATAAGGTGCCTATTTAACAACGGTCTGTCGGAACTGATCCGACAGTGCGGTTCAGGTCTGACAGACCTCGCTGAATGCAGAGAGCAATACGCTCTCCGTATTCAGCATTGCACCAGCAGCTCTTGTTATGCAGATTCGCAGCCAATCAGCCGCCCTCTCATAAGTAACTCCATGGGTGTGAGCACAATGTTATCTATATGAAACACATGGACTAACGTCCTCTATCTGTGAAAACTGTCAAATGCATTCAGATAAGAGGCGGCATTCAAGGAACTTAGAAATTAGCAAATAAGCCCACCTAGGGTTAGCTTTTAAGAATACAATGAGAACAAAGCAAATTTGATGATAAAAGTAAATGAGAAAGCTGTTTAAAATTACATGTCCTATCTGAATCATGAAAGTTTAATATTGACTAGACTGTGAAGAACATTGGTATGTAAAGTATATATAATAATGTAAATATATATCTATACCATAATTTAAAATAAAAAGAACATTATCCTGTATGTGAAGAACATTGGAATGTGAAATATTAATAACTCCTGTTGGGTATAGCACTGTGGGTTTAATATGGTGTTAGGTTAGTGCACAAGCGAAAGGTGTTAGGTTTTTGTGAACAGTGCGCTCCATTGAAGTCTATGAGAAGAATAAGTTAAAGCAGTTGCAATATCCAAAGTCTTTTGGTTAACGTGAGTCAGATTTCGCTCACGCTCAATATTTTTACTTTCAACTTGTCATACGAGTACTAACGCCAGCACAAAAATATTAAGTACTGTTAGCGCTTGAGTGAAGGCTCTAAATATTTCTCTACTTGTAATCTAGGCCAGAATATGACTAACTAGCTATATAGTTGTGACAATTGAACATTGTTAGTCAAAATGTAGTAAACATTTAACACGCCGAAACTCATCTAGATCACAAGCGCAATCAAAGCAACTAGCCCACACTTGTATGGATTCCGTCTAGGTAGGATATAATTTTTAATCATTTTAATTATTATAAACATGGAATAATGTCATTAGCTGAATATGAAACAGGCTTAGGGTTAAAAGGGGCTATAACGGCCCCGAAGAAGATCAGGATATCAACATGATTTTAAACCATGGTCAATAGACTGAATCCCAAGTAAACTGTTTGCAGATAATATGACACTTAACACAATGCTCTATAGATGGTAACATATGCTTAATTTTGTATATGATGTTATACTGATCCAAATATGTATATACATGTTGATTCAATACAATGTTTTTTTGGATAGTAACACATGTCCGATTATAAACTTCCTATATGATATTATGTTTGTTTGAATATGTATATATGGTTTGATTGATTTGCTATACACACCCTTTAGGGGCATGGCCTAGTAAATTATCTCTGATTGGTGTAACAATGATTTAAATAACAGGACAGTTGTAGGATGATTTTATGCCTGAAGAAACAGCCTATCTGGGGCTGAGAAACGTGTTGCATATTAAGGGGTCTTGTTGATACCCCCTGATCCACTACTTGTTTTTAATGTTTTTGTTTTTAATGAACATCAAAGTTTTTTTAAATTAAAGTGTAGTGGTATTGCCTTACATTGCTGTGCTTCAAATTGGTTTGGTCACAGACACACTTATTTCCTGTCCTGCATTGTATCCTGTTCTTTGGGACAGCTCAGAGTGGATGAGCTGATACACCCTTCTGAAATATATCAGCTTGCTCCTACCAGCACATAGGTGTGCTCAAGGGAAATGTGAGTATCCATTTGGCTATTATCCACACTATCTGCCATATTACTCTGGTTAATCTACACAAGTAGTGCTTTCTCTCTATCTATGGAGTACTCTTGACAGGGTAATCCAGACTGGATGAGCTGACACGCCCTAAAATTTATCAGCCTGTACCTACTAGCACATAAGGGTGCTACAACACAATGTGAGTACCCATTTGACTGATTTTGGATATCTGTTATATACATTGGTTTGGTGGATCTACACATGAGGCGCCCCTTTGTTCGTTTTGTCTTATTGCAGTCTATCCAGATTTATTTGGGAGGAGGCAGCCTTTACTTTGTTTGATGACTTATTCTTTCTTCATTGGTTTGGGACTCCCTAATACTAACAATATTATATCTGATTGTCATCTAGTTAATGCGCCCCCTCTGTTTTTTTGTGATATATTGAAAAATTCATGTTATACTTACTTCTATTGTGCAGGAGAGCTGTGCTAATCCCAAACCCTTCTTCATAGAGGCCTGGGCCACACTAATAGAACTCTTAGCATGGCGGATCTCATAGCCTGCTCTAAAGGACCTTTTTCCTTAACGCAGGCCCTGGTATCCACCACCCTAAGTCTCTTATTAGTGTTGCCCGGGTTCAATGAAAAAGGGTTGGGATTAGCAAGGCTCTCCAGCATGCTAGAGGTAAGTATTTTAACCACTAAAGATAATTTAAAGAAAAAGAATGAATACTGATATATTTTGACAGTATTTCTTTAAATTAGTTAATGCATTCTTTCGGATATTTGTTTTGTGAATATACCAATAACTAGAATTACCAACAACTAGAAATGATCAACCAGATATAAGCAGGTTCTATATCAAGATCCCACCCTTTTCTACCTTATTTAGATGCACATTACTAGGAGTAGGAAGGAAACTAGACATGTGCGATTCGATTCGTTCCGAATCGAAATTCGGCCGAATTTGTCGAATTCGGAGATTCGTATCGATTCGAATTTTCGAATTGCGGTAGTGCCGAATCTACCTAAGAAATCAGAATCAATTCGAATCGTGTATTACACTAATATTGTACAGTATATTAGGTTTTATCACTCTGCTATGGGTTAAACCTAATATACAGTACATAATACTAGTGTAATACACAGCACATCCCACCTAACACTTACTGAAATTCTGAATTTCCGAATCGAACCAAACCGAATCGAACCGAATCCAGCCAAAATTTTTTTAATCCGAATGAAACCGAAACAAAGTCATTCGTTTTTTTCCGAATTCAAATCGATCCGAACTGAAATTCGAATCGATCCGAACCGAAACAAATTTTTTGAAGCTGCACAAGTCTAAAGGAAACCCTAGGGATGAAAAGGGAAGTGGTCAGTTCTGTCCATTCCTCTCCAGGAAGGGGTTCTCATCTGCTAACTATTATCCAGGGACATGGGCCTAAGATATAGAAATTACTTATGATTAATTGATCATTTCTAGTTTTTATTGGCACAGGTGCATAGTTGTTTTTTGGATATCATGTAAGTTCGTTTAGCCCCTTTGTTTCTCCTGGAACCAGCTCTAGACTAGTGGCTAGCTCTGGCCTTTAATTCTGGGTGTGTTTTCGGTACTTTGCCTGACTCCTGTTGCTGTTGGTGGTCTACATCTGACCATGATATCTGCCTATGCCCTCTGATCATTTGGATTCAATTATTTGCTCTTACCTACTCGCTTGCTAAACTCTGTCATACGAACCTCCATGACTTTACCAGTATGTAACAATTACTACCTGTTTTGTTATTTGGTTTTATAATATTGTTTCTATTGCTTATGTTTATTATCTGTGTTCTATTCTTAAGTAAAGAGTAAAGACTATATTATTTTTTGTGGTATTATTTTATCTATATTCTAAAGTTTTATTGCACCGTTTTTGTTTACTATACTTTTTGTCATTTTTTAATTTTTTTATTAATCTTTAATAATTTTGAACAAAGAAAATTTTGAAGCCAAACATTATGGCTTAATAGGCAAGAAGAAGCAAAACCATCAGCTGTAGTTCCAGATATCTGGATTTCAATGTGGTATCAGCTGTTGAAATATCAATCAATTACAGATAATGCGATCAATTAACATAAATATAGAAGTCCAAGTAGGAAAAAAAAAAAAGAATAGAAATGGAAGAAAGAGGGAGTGGGTTAAAGAAGAAACAGAGGAGGAATTAGGAAAGGAGGTCAGGAACCGGACCTAGGAAAGGATTGATGAAAGTAAGGGGCTATGGGGTGCAGGTATTTGTGGTATAGGCAGAATTGCTGGAGTACATGTGTAGACTTCCAGTGTTGAGCCAGAAGTGAGCGTTTACTGTTTAGGCCAATGTGGAAAAGGGGTAGTCTAATTTTGCATTTAATCATTTATCTGTCATGTATAAGGACCATGATGGGTGTAAGTTGAAATGATCCCCCAACTGTGGGTCGTAGTACCTGTGCCCCCCCAGTCCCTCCACCACATGGGGGAAGATAGATATAGTGGATTTTTTAAACGGGAGAGTATTAAATACCAACGTGACATTAATTTGTAATTTGTTTCTAAGATTAATGGTGAAACAGAGCATTTTTTTATATTAGAGAATAACTTCAGTCATTTCTGATTTCTGGGGGGGGGGGGGGGGGGGAAGAGAGATAGCCAGCCCTAATTTATCCTGCAATTTCTGAGTAACTGCGGGTAGTGATGTGTATAGACTCTCAATCAGTATTCACCTGAACATTTGTATGGAGTCCCTATAGATGTTGTCTTACCGACATAGATGATCAAAAGGCAACCGCTCTTTCATAAAACCTTGTCTATAAGGGGAAGACTGTAAAAGAAGCTGGAGTTGTGCGTATATGAGCCAGATGGAGAAATGGCCCCCTGCTACATCTTGTAGATCTAAGCAGGGCCTGAGTTTCCCATGGTGTAGGTCCAAAATAGGAGTTGAGAACCCCAGTTTTACATAGGTGCAGGGTTTTAGAGAAGGGTTCAAATCACTATAAAATTCTGCATTATGAAATATGGGGGATAGGGGGGACTTTGGAGAGTGTGTTTTTTAATCCTAAAGTCCGATTGGGAGAAGATGTGATAATATGAATATAGAAGTTTTCTTCACCGTTGGTTGCTGTTGGGCAGAAAACCAACACATTGGTCCCACTGCTGGTGTTTTGAGGATATGTGTATCTAAGAAGACCCATGCTTTATCTTTTATCTTAGTGTGCCACTACAACACTCTTTGCAATATATTCAAATAGTAGTATTTTAGGAATAGAGGGGACACTCAAACCACTACTATCTCTTGTTTAATGTAGTGTAGATCTAGCTACTCTGGGTTTAAATTTCCCCCATATGAATGTGTTATGAAGAGATTGTAGGTTTTGGATATACGATGTGGGGAGGTTGATTGGGATTGTTTGTAGAATATAAAGGATTCTGGCTAGTATCATCATGTTGACAACCTGAATGTGACCCCACCAATAGAGGGTCTTTTTTATCCAATTTTGACAGTCATTTTGGGTCATAAAGAAAGGGGTTTACAGTTGGCAGTGAGAAAATACTTAAGATCGTGTGTAAGGGTAGTTCCAACAAATTTAACAGACTCTGATTTAAGGCTGTACTGGTATACTGCTGTGAAATCTTGGAACACAGTGGGTTCCATGTTAATGTTTAAAATTACTGATTTCTGGTTATTTGTAAGAAAATGAGAAAGATTACCGAATTTTGGAATTCTTCTGTTAAAGAGACTAAAAAGGATGAGGGGGGGATGAGGGTAATGTCATCTGCTTCGAGACTTATCTTATATTCATTACTACAAATAGGCACCCCTTTTATTTGGGCATTTTTTGTCTAATGTAGTTTGCTAAAAGCTGTTTGTAAATCATTTAAGTGAGAAACCTAAAGTTTGTGAAAAAGTTAACAATTTTTTTTATTTGACATTTGGCTGTAAAATGGTGGCATGAAATATACCAAAATGGCCCTAGATCAATACTTTGGGTTGTCTACTAATATATATATATATATATATATATATATATATATATATATATATATATATATATATATATATATATATATATATATATATATATATATATATATATATACATGTGAAGGGTTATTCAGGGATTCCTGACAGATATCAGTGTTATAATGCAACTATCGCTAATTTTGAAAAAAAAAAAATGGTTTAGAAATAGCGAAGTGCTACTTGTATTTATTGCCCTATAACTTGCAAAAAAAAGCAAAGAACATGTAAACATTGGGTATTTCTAAACTCAGGACAAAATTTTGAAACTATTTAGCATATGTGGTTTTTGGTGATTGTAGATGTGTAACAGATTTTTGGGGGTCAAAGTAGTGTAGCTGCCCCCTCATTATCATACCCCCCTCCCCCTCCCAGATCTCTTTCCCACCCTCTACCCTACTTTTCACTATAGGGACCCCCTCTCCCTGCTTCCCCCTCCCCCTCCCTCCCTCCTTCCCACTCACTGTGTCACTAAAGTTTTTTTTCCAAAGTGTAGTGGTCCCACCAGCTCCTGCCCCCCTCCAGCGATGGACCGCCCACCCGCCTCCCTCCTTACCCTCCCACCCACAAACGATCGGCAGCGCCGCTGTCTGATGCAGAGAGGGCCACAGAGTGGCCCTCTCTGCATCGGTAACTCTGCAACTCTATTTCTGCAGTGCCCCACTCGTGGGGCATGCAGAAATAACGCAATCTCGTTATTTTTAGTGAAATTGCGGCAAACAGAAGCCCGGGACTGCAGTGTCGTACAGGGTACGATGCTGGTCCTTAAGGGCTTAACGACCAGCGTTGTACAGGGTACGGAGCTGGTCGTTAAGGGGTTAAGGGTTCAGTTAGGCCTCAACTTAGTTTCTTATTTTTTTATAAACTAGCTACAATATTTTTTGTTGCTAATAGAATGTGTATTATTTTATAATTATATCTGTCTAGAGAGTAGTCTTTTTTGTTGTTGCATATTGTTTTCCTACAGTCCTAATGATGCATAGTGGTTGCACCTGGTACACTTTTTCCCCCCGTTCTGTATTTAAATTGTGTTAAACCTTCACAGTGTATAAGGACTTAGATCAGTTTATTAAGTTTCACTTTCTGATGTTTACCCTCCCACCTGACACATCTCACCACCTGATCCCTCCCTAATCCCTCTCAAACAGCTCTCTTCCCTCCCCCACCCCACAATGGTCACCCCCATCTTAAATACTGGCAGAAAGTCTGCCAGTACTAAAATAAAAGGCTTTTTTTTTTTTAAAATAATATTTTTTTTACACATATTTTCTACAGTGTAGGATCCCCCATTAACCCCCAACCTCCCTGATACACCCCTCACCACACCCACAAATCAGTTTTTACAAACTTTGCCCTCTATGGAGGTGGTGAAGTAAGTTTGTGCTAGATTCTACGTTGATATGCGCTCCGCAGCAAGTTGGAGCCCGGTTTTCCTCTCAGCGTGCAGTGAATGTCAGAGGGATGTGAGGAGAGTATTGCCTATTTGAATGCAATGATCTCCTTCTACGGGGTCTATTTCATAGGTTCTCTGTTATCGGTCGTAGAGATTCATCTCTTACCTCCCTTTTCAGATCGACGATATACTCTTATATATATACCATTACCTCTGCTGATTTTCGTTTCAGTACTGGTTTGGCTTTCTACAAACATGTAGATGAGTGTCCTGGGGTAAGTAAGTCTTATTTTCTGTGACACTCTAAGCTATGGTTGGGCACTTTTTTATAAAGTTCTAAATATATGTATTCAAACATTTATTTGCCTTGACTCAGGATGTTCAACTTTCCTTATTTCTTCTGTTATGTGCGATCAGTCCACGGGTCATCATTACTTCTGGGATATAACTCCTCCCCAACAGGAAATGCAAGAGGATTCACCCAGCAGAGCTGATATAGCTCCTCCCCTCTACGTCAGTCCCAGTCATTCTCTTGCACCCAACGACTAGATAGGATGTGTGAGAGGACTATGGTGATTATACTTAGTTTTTATGACTTCAATCAAAAGTTTGTTATTTTACAATAGCACCGGAGCGTGTTATTACTTCTCTGGCAGAGTTTGAAGAAGAATCTACCAGAGTTTTCTACTATGATTTTAACCGGAGTAGTTAAGATCATATTGCTGTTCTCGGCCATCTGAGGGAGGTAAAGACTTCAGATCAGGGGACAGCGGGCAGATGAATCTGCATTGAGGTATGTAGCAGTTTTTATTTTCTGAATGGAATTGATGAAAAAATCCTGCTATACCGTTATAATGACATGTATGTATACACTTCAGTATTCTGGGAATGGTTTTTCACCGGAACTACTCTGTTAAAGGTCACTAATCCTTTTAATAAATATGTCATGTTAAACGTTTTTGCTGGAATGTAGAATCGTTTACATTGCTGAGGTACTGAGTAAATAAATGTTTGGGCATTATTTTCCACTTGGCAATTGTCTGCTTTAAATTGTGACAGTTTCGTTTCTCCTCACTGCTGTGTGTGAGAGGGAGGGGCCGTTTTTGGCGCTCTTTTGCTACGCATCAAAATATTCCAGTCAGCTACTATTATATTTCCTGCATGATCCGGTTCACTGACAGATCTCAGGGGTCTTCAAACTTCTTTGAAGGGAGGTACATTCTCTCAGCAGAGCTGTGAGAATTTTTATTGACTGTGAATATAAACGTTACTCTATAATTTTTTATGTCAAATTTAGTTATTTACTAATGGGAACAAACCTTTGCTAAAAGTTGTGTTATTTTAAACCTGATGCTTTAACTGTTTTTCAGTTCATTATCTCAACTGTCATTTAATCGTTTAAGTACCTCTTTGAGGCACAGTACGTTTTTGCTAAAAAAGATTATAACCAGGTTGCAAGTTATTGCTAGTGTGTTAAACATGTCTGACTCAGAGGAAAATATCTGTGTCATTTGTTCCTATGCCAAGGTGGAGCCCAATAGAAATTTATGTACTAACTGTATTGATGCTACTTTAAATAAAAGTCAATCTGTACAATGTGAACAAATTTCACCAAACTGCGAGGGGAGAGTTATGCCGACTAACTCGCCTCACGCGGCAGTACCTGCATCTCCCGCCCGGGAGGTGCGTGATATTATGGCGCCTAATACATCTGGGCGGCCATTACAGATAACATTACATGATATGGCTACTGTTATGACTGAAGTTTTGTCTAAATTACCAGAACTAAGAGGCAAGCGTGATCACTCTGGGGTGAGAACAGAGTGCGCTGACAATACTAGGGCCATGTCTGATACTGCGTCACAGCTTGCAGAGCATGAGGACGGAGAGCTTCATTCTGTGGGTGACGGTTCTGATCCAAACAGATTGGACTCAGATATTTCAAATTTTAAATTTAAATTGGAGAACCTCCGTGCATTACTAGGGGAGGTCTTAGCAGCTCTCAATGATTGTAACACCATTGCAATACCAGAGAAACTGTGTAGGTTGGATAAATACTTTGCGGTACCGGCGAGTACTGACGTTTTTCCTATACCTAAGAGATTAACTGAAATTGTTACTAAGGAGTGGGATAGACCCGGTGTGCCGTTCTCACCCCCTCCAATATTTAGAAAGATGTTTCCAATAGACGCCACTACTCGGGACTTATGGCAAACGGTCCCTAAGGTGGAGGGAGCAGTTTCTACTTTAGCTAAGCGTACCACTATCCCGGTAGAGGATAGCTGTGCTTTTTCAGATCCAATGGATAAAAAATTAGAGGGTTACCTTAAGAAAATGTTTGTTCAACAAGGTCTTATATTACAACCCCTTGCATGTATCGCGCCGATTACGGCTGCGGCAGCATTTTGGATTGAGTCTCTGGAAGAGAACCTTAGTTCATCTACGCTAGATGATATTATGGACAGGCTTAGAGTCCTTAAACTAGCCAATTCATTCATTTCGGAGGCCGTAGTACATTTAACCAAACTTACGGCTAAGAACTCTGGATTCGCCATACAGGCACGTAGAGCACTGTGGCTAAAATCCTGGTCAGCTGATGTTACTTCTAAGTCCAAATTACTTAATATACCTTTCAAGGGGCAGTCTTTATTTGGGCCCGGGTTGAAAGAAATTATCGCTGACATTACAGGAGGTAAGGGCCACGCCCTACCTCAAGACAAAGCCAAAGCTAAGGCTAGACAGTCTAATTTTCGTCCCTTTCGGAATTTCAAAACTGGAGCAGCGTCAACCTCCACTGCACCAAAACAGGAAGGAGCTGTTGCTCGTTACAGGCAAGGCTGGAAACCTAACCAGTCCTGGAATAAGGGCAAACAGGCCAGGAAACCTGCTGCTGCCCCAAAGACAGCATGAACCGAGAGCCCCCGATCCGGGACCGGATCTAGTGGGGGGCAGACTTTCTCTCTTCACTCAAGCCTGGGCAAGAGATGTTCAGGATCCCTGGGCGCTGGAGATCATATCTCAGGGATACCTTCTAGACTTCAAATTATCTCCCCCAAAAGGGAGATTTCATCTGTCAAGGTTGTCAACAAACCAGATAAAGAAAGAAGCGTTTCTACGCTGTGTACAAGATCTGTTATTAATGGGAGTGATCCATCCAGTTCCGCGGTCGGAACAAGGACAAGGGTTCTACTCAAACCTGTTTGTGGTTCCCAAAAAAGAGGGAACTTTCAGGCCAATCTTAGATTTAAAGATTCTAAACAAATTCCTAAGAGTTCCATCGTTCAAAATGGAAACTATTCGGACAATCTTACCTATGATCCAAAAGGGTCAGTACATGACCACAGTGGATTTAAAAGATGCTTACCTTCACATACCGATTCACAAAGATCATCAACGGTATCTACGGTTTGCCTTCCTAGACAGGCACTACCAGTTTGTAGCTCTTCCATTCGGATTGGCTACGGCCCCAAGAATCTTCACAAAGGTTCTGGGTGCCCTTCTGGCGGTTCTAAGACCGCGAGGGATTTCGGTAGCTCCGTACCTAGACGACATTCTAATACAGGCTTCAAGCTTCCAAACTGCCAAGTCTCATACAGAGTTAGTCCTGGCATTTCTAAGGTCGCATGGATGGAAAGTGAACGAAAAGAAAAGTTCTCTTTTTCCTCTCACAAGAGTTCCATTCTTGGGGACTCTTATAGATTCTGTAGAAATGAAGATTTACCTGACAGAAGACAGGTTAACAAGGCTTCAGGATGCATGCCGTGTCCTTCATTCCATTCAACACCCGTCAGTGGCTCAATGCATGGAGGTGATCGGCTTAATGGTAGCGGCAATGGACATAGTACCTTTTGCACGCCTACACCTCAGACCGCTGCAATTGTGCATGCTAAGTCAGTGGAATGGGGATTACTCAGATTTGTCCCCTACCCTGAATCTGAATCAAGAGACCAGAAATTCTCTTCTATGGTGGCTTTATCGGCCACACCTGTCCAGGGGGATGCCATTCAGCAGGCCAGACTGGACAATTGTAACAACAGACGCCAGCCTACTAGGTTGGGGCGCTGTCTGGAATTCTCTGAAGGCTCAGGGATTATGGAATCAGGAGGAGAGTCTCCTTCCAATAAACATTCTGGAATTGAGAGCAGTTCTCAATGCCCTTCTGGCTTGGCCCCAATTAACAACTCAGGGGTTCATCAGGTTTCAGTCGGACAATATCACGACTGTAGCTTACATCAACCATCAGGGAGGGACAAGAAGCTCCCTAGCAATGATGGAAGTATCAAAGATAATTCGCTGGGCAGAGTCTCACTCTTGCCACCTGTCAGCAATCCACATCCCGGGAGTGGAGAACTGGGAGGCGGATTTCTTGAGTCGCCAGACTTTTCATCCGGGAGAGTGGGAACTTCATCCGGAGATTTTTGCCCAAATACTTCGACGTTGGGGCAAACCAGAGATAGATCTCATGGCGTCTCGCCAGAACGCCAAACTTCCTCACTACGGGTCCAGATCCAGGGATCCGGGAGCGGTTCTGATAGATGCTTTGACAGCACCTTGGAACTTCGGGATGGCTTATGTGTTTCCACCCTTCCCGCTGCTTCCTCGATTGATTGCGAAAATCAAACAAGAGAGAGCATCTGTGATTCTAATAGCGCCTGCATGGCCACGCAGGACTTGGTATGCAGATCTAGTGGACATGTCATCCTGTCCACCTTGGTCTCTACCTCTAAGACAGGACCTTCTGATACAGGGTCCATTCAAACATCAAAATCTAACTTCTCTGAAACTGACTGCTTGGAAATTGAACGCTTGATTTTATCAAAGCGTGGTTTTTCTGAGTCGGTTATTGATACCCTGATCCAGGCTAGGAAGCCTGTTACCAGAAAGATTTACCATAAAATATGGCGCAAATACCTATACTGGTGCGAATCCAAACGTTACTCCTGGAGTAAGGTTAGGATCCCTAGGATATTGTCTTTTCTACAAGAAGGTTTAGAAAAGGGTTTATCGGCTAGTTCATTAAAGGGACAGATTTCAGCTCTGTCCATCTTGTTACACAGGCGTCTGTCAGAAAATCCAGACGTCCAGGCTTTTTGTCAAGCTTTAGCTAGGATCAAGCCTGTGTTTAAAGCCGTTGCTCCGCCATGGAGTTTAAACTTAGTTCTTAACGTTTTACAAGGTGTTCCATTTGAACCCCTTCATTCCATTGATATAAAATTTTTATCTTGGAAAGTTCTGTTTTTAATGGCTATTTCCTCGGCTCGAAGAGTCTCTGAGTTATCAGCATTACATTGTGATTCTCCTTATCTGATTTTTCACACAGATAAGGTAGTTCTGCGTACTAAACCTGGGTTCTTACCTAAGGTAGTTACTAACAGGAATATCAATCAAGAGATTGTTGTTCCATCCTTGTGTCCAAATCCTTCTTCAAAGAAGGAACGTCTTCTACACAATCTGGATGTAGTTCGTGCCCTCAAGTTCTACTTGCAGGCAACTAAAAATTTTCGCCAAACTTCTTCCCTGTTTGTCGTTTATTCTGGACAGAGGAGAGGTCAAAAAGCTTCTGCTACCTCTCTCTCTTTTTGGCTTCGTAGCATAATACGTTTAGCCTATGAGACTGCTGGACAGCAGCCTCCTGAAAGAATTACAGCTCATTCCACTAGAGCTGTGGCTTCCACTTGGGCCTTTAAGAATGAGGCCTCTGTTGAACAGATTTGCAAGGCTGCAACTTGGTCTTCGCTTCATACTTTTTCCAAATTTTACAAATTTGACACTTTTGCTTCTTCGGAGGCTATTTTTGGGAGAAAGGTTCTTCAGGCAGTGGTTCCTTCTGTATAATGAGCCTGCCTATCCCTCCCGTCATCCGTGTACTTTTGCTTTGGTATTGGTATCCCAGAAGTAATGATGACCCGTGGACTGATCGCACATAACAGAAGAAAACATAATTTATGCTTACCTGATAAATTCCTTTCTTCTGTTGTGCGATCAGTCCACGGCCCGCCCTGTTTTTTAAGGCAGGTAAATATCTTTTAAATTATACTCCAGTCACCACTTCACCCTTGGTTACTCCTTTCTCGTTGATTCTTGGTCGAATGACTGGGACTGACGTAGAGGGGAGGAGCTATATCAGCTCTGCTGGGTGAATCCTCTTGCATTTCCTGTTGGGGAGGAGTTATATCCCAGAAGTAATGATGACCCGTGGACTGATCGCACAACAGAAGAAAGGAATTTATCAGGTAAGCATAAATTATGTTTTTCAGACAGTTAGTTTCATATTTGGGATAATGCATTTGAATCAATCATTTTTTCTTACCTTAAAAAATTTGACTTTTTCCCTGTGGGCTGTTAGGCTCGCGGGGGCTGAAAATGCTTCATTTTATTGCGTCATTCTTGGCGCAGACTTTTTTGGCGCAAAATTTTTTTCTGTTTCCGGCGTCATACGTGTCGCCGGAAGTTGCGTCATTTTTGACGTTCTTTTGCGTCAAAAGTGTCGGCGTTCCGGATGTGGCGTCATTTTTGGCGCCAAAAGCATTTAGGCGCCAAATAATGTGGGCGTCTTATTTGGCGCTAAAAAAATATGGGCGTCACTTTTGTCTCCACATTATTTAAGTCTCATTATTTATTGCTTCTGGTTGCTAGAAGCTTGTTCACTGGCATTTTTTTCCCATTCCTGAAACTGTCATTTAAGGAATTTGCTCAATTTTGCTTTATATGTTGTTTTTTCTATTACATATCGCAAGATGTTCCACGTTGCAACTGAGTCAGAAGATACTTCAGGAAAATCGCTGCCCGGTGCTGGAGTTACCAAAGCTAAGTGTATCACTTTTGGTATCTGTTCCTTCAGCTTTTGTTTGTATTAAATGTTATGACAAACTTGTTAATGCAGATAAAATTTACTTTAGTACTGTTACATTACCTGTTGCTGTTCCGTCAACATCTAATACTCAGAGTGTTCCTGATAACATAAGAGATTTTGTTTCTAAATCCATTAAGAAGGCTATGTCTGTTATTTCTCCTTCTAGTATACATAAAAGTCTTTTAAAACTTCTCTTTTTTCGGATGATTTTTTAAATGAACATCATCATTCTGATACTGATAATGGTTCTTCTGGTTCAGAGGTTTCTGTCTCAGAGGTTGATGCTGATAAATCTTTGTATTTGTTCAAGATGGAATTTATTCGTTCTTTATTTAAAGAAGTATTAATTGCATTAGAAATAGAGGATTCTGGTCCTCTTGATACTAAAACTAAACGTTTAAATAAGGTTTTTAAATCTCCTGTAGTTATTCCAGAAGTGTTTCCTGTCCCTGATGCTATTTCTGAAGTAATTTCCAGGGAATGGAATAATTTGGGTAATTCATTTACTCCTTTTAAAACGTTTTAAGCAATTATATCCTGTGCCATCTGACAGATTAGAGTTTGGGACAAAATCCCTAAGGTTAATGGGGCTGTCTCTACTCCTGCTATATTTTTAGCGGATGTTGCTGCAGCTTCAACTTTTTGGTTAGAAGCTTTAGCGCAACAAGTAACAGATCATAATTCTCATAGCATTATTATTCTATAACATGCTAATTATTTTATTTGTGATGCCATCTTTGATATCATTAGAATTGATGTCAGGTATATGTCTCTAACTATTTTAGCTAGAAGAGCTTTATGGCTTAAAACTTGGAATGCTGATGTCTTCTAAGTCAACTTTGCTATCCCTTTCTTTCCAGGGTCATAAATTATTCGGTTCTCAGTTGGATTCTTTTATCTCAACTGATCTGAGGTAAATTTAGGTCTAATAATTGTTTTCGTTCCTTTCATCACAACAAGGAACAAAAGCCTGATCCTTCATCCTCAGGAGCGGTATCAGTTTGGAAACCTTCTTCACTTTGGAATATATCCAAGCCTTATAGAAACCCAAAGCCAGCTCCTAAGTCCCCATGAAGGTGCGCCCCTCATTCCAGCTCAGCTGGTATGGGGCAGTTTACGTTTTTTTCAAAGAAATTTGGATCAATTCCGTTCACAATCTCTGGTTTCAGAACATTGTTTCAGAAGGGTACAGAATTGGCTTCAAGTTAAGGCCTCCTGCAAAGAGATTTTTTTCTTTCCCGTGTCCCAGTAAACCCAGCAAAGGCTCAAGCATTTCTGAAATGTGTTTCAGATCTAGAGTTGGCTGGAGTAATTATGCCAGTTCCAGTTCTGGAACAGGGGCTGGGGTTTTATTCTATCTCTTCATTGTACCAAAGAAGGTCAATTCCTTCAGACCAGTTCCGGATCTATCAATATTGAATCGTTATGTAAGGATACCAACATTCAAGATGGTAGCTGTAAGGACTATCCTGCCTTTTGTTCAGCAAGGGCATTATATGTCTACAATAGATTTACAGGATGCATATCTGCATATTCCGATTCATCCAGATCACTTTTAGTTTCTGAGATTCTCTTTTTTAGACAAGCATTACCAGTTTTGTGGCTCTACCGTTTGGCTTAGCATCAGCTCCAAGAATTTTTACAAAGGTTCTCGGTGCCCTTCTGTCTGTATTCAGAGAACAGGGTATTGGTATTTCCTTATTTGGACGATATCTTGGTACTTGCTCAGTCTTCACATTTAACAGAATCTCATACGAATCGACTTGTGTTGTTTCTTCAAGATCATGGTTGGAGGTTCAATTTACCAAAAAGTTCATTGATTCCTCAGACAAGGGTAACCTTTTTAGGTTTCCAGGTAGATTCAGTGTCTATGACTCTGTCTTTGTCAGACAAGAGAAGTCTAACATTGATATCAGCTTGTCAAAACCTTCAGTCACAATCATTCCCTTTGGTAGCCTTATGCATGTAAATTTTAGGTCTTATGACTGCTGCATCGGACGCGATCTCCTTTGCTCATTTTCACATGCGACCTCTTCAGCTCTGTATGCTGAACCAATGGTGCAGGGATTACACAAAGATATCTCAATTAATATCTTTAAAATCGATTGTACGACACTCTCTGACGTGGTGGACAGATCACCATTGTTTAGTTCAGGGGGCTTCTTTTGTTCTTCCGACCTGGACTGTAATTTCAACAGTTGCAAGTCTTACAGGTTGGGGAGCTGTGTGGGGGTCTCTGACGGCACAAGGGGTTTGGGAATCTCAGGAGGTGAGATTACCGATCAATATTTTGGAACTCCGTGCAATTTTCAGAGCTCTTCAGTCTTGGCCTCTTCTGAAGAGAGAGTCGTTCATTTGTTTTCAGACAGACAATGTCACAACTGTGGCATACATCAATCATCAAGGAGGGACTCACAGTCCTCTGGCTATGAAAGAAGTATCTCGAATTCTGGTTTGGGCGGAATCCAGCTCCTGTCTAATCTCTGCGGTTCATTTCCCAGGTATAGACAATTAGGAAGCGGATTATCTCAGTCGTCAAACGTTGTATCCGGGCGAATGGTCTCTTCACCCAGAGGTATTTCTTCAGATTGTTCAAATGTGGGAACTTCCAGAAATAGATCTGATGGTTTCTCATTTAAACAAGAAACTTCCCAGGTATCTGTTCAGACCCCGGGATCCTCAGGCGGAGGCAGTGAATGCATTATCACTTCCTTGGAAGTATCATCCTGCCTATATCTCTCCGCCTCTAGTTCTTCTTCCAAGAGTAATCTCCAAGATTCTGAAGGAATGCTCGTTTGTTCTGCTGGTAGCTCCAGCATGGACGGATTCTTTTTCGGATGGCCTCTTGCCTACCGTGGGCTCTTCCGTTAAGAACAGACCTTCTGTCGCAAGGTCCTTTTTTCCATCAGGATCTCAAATCTTTAAATTTAAGGGTATGGAGATTGAACGCTTGATTCTTGGTCAAAGAGGTTTCTCTGACTCTGTGATTAATACTATGTTACAGGCTCGTAAATCTGTATCTAGAGAGTTATATTATAGAGTCTGGAAGACTTATATTTCTTAGTGTCTTCTCATCATTTTTCCTGGCATTCTTTTAGAATTCCGAGAATTTTTTTTACAGTTTCTTCAGGATGGTTTAGATAAAGGTTTGTCCGCAAGTTCCTTGACAGGACAAATCTCTGCCCTTTCTGTTCTTTTTCACAGAAAGATTGCTAATCTTCCTGATATTCATTGTTTTGTACAAGACTTGGTTCGTATAAAACCTGTCATTCAGTCAATTTCTCCTCCTTGGAGTTTGAATTTGGTTCTGGGGGCTCTTCTAGCTCCTCCTTTTGAACCCATGCATTCATTTGGACATTAAACTTCTTTCTTGGAAAGTTTTGTTTCTTTTGGCCATCTCTTCTGCCAGAAGAGTCTCTGAATTATCTGCTCTTTCTTGTGAGTCTCCTTTTCTGATTTTTCATCAGGATAAGGCGGTGTTGCGAACTTCTTTTGAATTTTTTCCTAAGGTTGTGTATTCTAACAACATTAGTAGAGAAATTGTGGTTCCTTCATTATGTCCTAATCCTAAGAATTCTAAGGAGAAATCATTGCATTCTTTGGATGTTGTTAGAGCTTTGTAATATTATGTTGAAGCTACTAAGTCTTTCCGAAACACTTCTAGTCTATTTTTCATCTTTTCTGGTTCTAGAAAAAGCCAGAAAGCTTCTGCCATTTCTTTGGCATCTTGGTTGAAATCTTTAATTCATCATGCCTATGTCGAGTCGGGTAAAACTCCGCCTCAAAGGATTACAGCTCATTCTACTAGGTCAGTTTCTACTTCCTGGGCGTTTAGGAATGAAGCTTCGGTTGATCAGATTTGCAAAGCAGCAACTTGGTCCTCTTTGCATACTTTTACTAAATTCTACCATTTTGATGTGTTTTCTTCTTCTGAAGCAGTTTTTGGTAGAAAAGTACTTCAGGCAGCGGTTTCAGTTTGAATCTTCTGCTTATGTTTTCATTAAACTTTATTTTGGGTGTGGATTATTTTCAGCAGGAATTGGCTGTCTTTATTTTATCCCTCCCTCTCTAGTGACTCTTGCGTGGAAAGATCCACATCTTGGGTAGTCATTATCCCATACGTCACTAGCTCATGGACTCTTGCTAATTACATGAAAGAAAACATAATTTATGTAAGAACTTACCTGATAAATTCATTTCTTTCATATTAGCAAGAGTCCATGAGGCCCACCCTTTTTGTGGTGGTTATGATTTTTTTGTATAAAGCACAATTATTCCAATTCCTTATTTTATATGCTTTCGCACTTTTTTCTTATCACCCCACTTCTTGGCTATTCGTTAAACTGATTTGTGGGTTTGGTGAGGGTGTATTTATAGGCATTTTAAGGTTTGGGAAACTTTGCCCCTCCTGGTAGGAATGTATATCCCATACGTCACTAGCTCATGGACTCTTGCTAATATGAAAGAAATGAATTTATCAGGTAAGTTCTTACATAAATTATGTTTTTCTACCAAAAACTGTTTCCGAAGAAGCAAATACATAAAAACGGTAGAATTTAGTAAATGTATGCAAAGAAGACCAAGTTGTAGTGATGTCGTGAACCTAAAATTTTTTGTTCGAGAACGGCGAACGCGAACTTCCGCAACTGTTCGCGAACGGGCGAACCGCCATAGACTTGAATAGGCAGGCGAATTTTAAAACCCACAGGGACTCTTTCTGGCCACAATAGTGATGGAAAAGTTGTTTCAAGGGTACTAACACCTGGACTTTGGCATGCCGGAGGGGGATCCATGGCAAAACTCCCATGGAAAATTACATAGTTGATGCAGAGTCTGGTTTTAATCCATAAAGGGCATAAATCACATAACATTCCTAAATTGTTTGGAATAACGTGCTTTAAAACATCAGGTATGATGTTGTATCGATCAGGTAGTGTCGGTGGTGGCGGCAGGCGGGCGAGTGGTAACTTGAGAGGTGCCCGAAGATAAGCTGGAGGAGGATGGTGCGTCAAGGTTCCGAGCGGAAGCTGTAGAAGATTGGGTGTCCTGTGTTAGCCAGTCAACTATGTCCTCAGAACTTTTCGAGTTCGGGGTACGTGGCCTCTGAACACTGGGCATTATTCTAGGGCCAAAGGGAATCACAGCACCACAACCACGACGGCCCCTGCGAGGTGGCCTGCCTCTGCCTGTCATTTTTTTTTCAATTAGTGGTACTATGCGTGCAAGCTACTGTGACAACAGATATGAGTGGCACTGTGCACTGGCAGAAGTTGACAGAGTAGACGCTGTAGGCCTGACACACATGCTTCCACACATGCTTGCAGACAACTAACTGCTATTCAATCTATTACAGTCAAAATTGTATTTTTTGTGTGCCCTGGCAGGCAGGCACTTAAACGCACACGTGTGAAGGAAACTGACTGCTATTATTTCACAGTCAAAAAAGTGTTGTTTTGTTTTTAAATGTACACTACTGTTACACCAGATATGAGTTGCACTGGGGTGACACTGTGCCCTGGCAGGCAGGCACTGAAACGCACACGTGTGAAGGAAACTGACTGCTATTATTTAATACAGTCAAAAAGTGTTTTTTTTTTTTACATGTACACTACTGTTACACCAGAGATGAGTTGCACTGGGGTGACACTGTGCCCTTGCAGACAGGCACTGAAACGCACACGTGTGAAGGAAACTGACTGCTATTATTTCACAGTCAAAAAAGTGTTGTTCTTTTTAAATGTACAGTACTGTTACACCAGATATGAGTTGCACTGGGGTGACACTGTGCCCTGGCAGGCAGGCACTGAAACGCACACGTGTGAAGGAAACTGACTGCTATTATTTCACAGTCAAAAAAGTGTTGTTTTTTTAAATGTACACTACTGTTACACCAGATATGAGTTGCACTGGGGTGCCACTATTCCCTGGCAGGCAGGCACTGAAACGCACACTTGTGAAGGAAACTGACTGCTATTATTTCACAGTCAAAAAAGTGTTGTTTTTTTTAAATGTACACTACTGTTACACCAGATATGAGTTGCACTGGGGTGACACTGTGCCCTGGCAGGCAGGCACTGAAACACACACGTGTGAAGGAAACTGACTGCTATTATTTAACACAGTCAAAAAAGTGTTGTTTTTTTTAAATGTACACTACTGTTACACCAGATATGAGTTGAACTGGGGTGACACTGTGCCCTGGCAGCCAGGCACTGAAACGCACACGTGTGAAGGAAACTGACTGCTATTATTTAACACAGTCAAAAAAGTGTTGTTTTTTTTAAATGTACACTACTGTTACACCAGATATGAGTTGCACTGGGGTGACACTGTGCCCTGGCAGGCAGGCAGTGAAACGCACACGTGTGAAGGAAACTGACTGCTATTATTTAACACAGTCAAAAAAGTGTTGTTTTTTTAAAATCTACACTACTGTTACACCAGATATGAGTTGCACTGGGGTGACACTGTGCTCTGGCAGGCAGGCACTGAAACGCACACGTGTGAAGGAAACTGACTGCTATTATTTAACACAGTCAAAAAAGTGTTGTTTTTTTTTAAATGTACACTACTGTTACACCAGATATGAGTGGTGGCACTGGGCAAGTGGGCACAGTATACGCTGTGAGCCTGACACACACGCTGGCAGACAGGCAACTGCAATTAGATTACACAGGAAAAAAAAGAAAAAGCAGACTGATGTTCTAGCCCTAAAAAGGGCAGAGATCAGATGAGTCCTTCAGGACTGTAGTGGACACTGAATACACTAGCCTAGCTATCGATTTCCCTATTAAATCAGCAGCAGCTACACTGTCCCTCCTCTCACTAACAATGCAGCTTCCGAATGAATCTAAAATGGATGCTGTCCAGGAGGTAGGAGGGTCTGGGAGGGAGGGTCTGCTGCTGATTGGCTGGAATGTGTCTGCTGACTGTAAGGTACAGGGTCAAAGTATTACTCAATGATGACGAATAGGGGGCGGATCGAACATCGCATATGTTCGCCCGCCGCAGCGAACGCGAACATGCTATGTTCGCCGGGAACTATTTGCCGGCGAACTATTCGCGACATCACTACCAAGTTGCTGTTTTGCAAATCTGATCGACTGAAGCGTCATTTTTAAAAGCCCACGAAGTGGAGACTGATCTAGTAGAATGAGCTGTATTTCTCTGAGGTGGGGCCTGACCCGACTCAAAAAAAGCCTGATGAATCAAAAGCTTTAACCAAGATGTTAAGGAAATGGCAAAAGCCTTCTGACCTTTCCTAGAATCAGAAAAGATAACAAATAGACTAGAAGTCTTCCTGAAATCTTTAGTAGCTTCAACATAATATTTCAAAGCTCTTACTACATCCAAAGAATGCAAGGATCTCTCCAAAGAATTCTTAGGATTAGTACATAAAGAAGGTACAACAATTTCTCTATTAATGTTGTTAGAATTCACAACCTTAGGTAAGAATTTAAATGAAGTCCGCAAAACCGCCTTATCCTGATGGAAAATCAGAAAAGGAGATTAACAAGAAAAAGCAGATAATTCAGAAACTCTTCTAGCAGAAGTAGTTTAATGTTCAAGAATGCATAGAGGCCTATTTATCAAGCTGTCAACCGCAAATATGCTGGAATTCTGCAGCGTAATTGTGGAGAGCCTGATTCCCCTTAGATATCAAAGCCTACAGACCGGCAAAAGTTGAAATCTGTGACGTAACATACGATCCGCCGGTCTCAGTCCAACACAGATCAATGCTTACGTCACTACAGATGTTCAGAATGCAAATTTGGCACTATCTGACTACTTTTGCTAGTTAACAAATATCTAACAGGTACGCTCGCCAATATTCCGGCCCAGCGTACCTGGTTTTCAATCTGCCGCCCTGAAGGCGGCGGATGCCATAGGAATCAATGGGAGTCTTAAAGCAGCGAAAGCTTATGTTTGCTGCTGCCCGATATCCCATTGATTCCTATGGAAGAATAAAAGTTACGTTTACACCTAACACCCTAACATAACCCCCGAGTCTAAACACCCCTAATCTGCCGCTCCCTACACCGCCGCCACCTACATTATACTTATTAACCCCTAATCTGCCGCTCCTGACACCGCCGCCACCTATATAAAGTTATTAACCCCTATCCCGCCGCAATGAAATAAATGTATTAACCCCTAAACCCCTGGCCTCCCACATCACTAGCACTTACTAAACCTATTAACCCCTAAACCCCCAGTCCCCCACATCGCCATAAACTACATTAAACTATTAACCCCTAAACCTAACAACCCGCTAACTTTATATTAAATATTAACTCATCCCTATCTTATAATAAATTTAAACTTAACTTTAAAATTAAATTAAACTATATTAAACTAATAATTAACCTACCCTAACTATTATACTAAAATAACATTAAACTATATTAAATTAATAATTAATCTACCCTAACTTTTATACTAAAAACACATTAAACTATATTAAATTAATCATTAATCTACCCTAACTTTTATACTAAAATTACATTAAACTATATTAAATTAATAATTAACCTACCCTAACTTTTATACTACAATTACATTAAACTACAAATTAAATTAACTATATTATATATTTTAACACCTAACCCTGCTCAAATAATTAAAATATACACTAAAAAATAACTAAGTTACAAAAAATAACAACTAAGTTACAAAAAATAAAAAAGAAATTATCAAAGATTTAAACTAATTACACCTAATCTAAGGGCCCTATGAAAATAAAAAAGCCCTCCCAAAATAAAAAAAACCCCTAACCTACAATAAACTACAAATAGCCCTTAAAAGGGCCTTTTGCGAGGCATTGCCCCAAAGAAATCAGCTCTTTTACCTGTAAATAAAAAATGCAAACAACCCCCCCAAAAGTAAAGCCCACCACCCACACAACCAACCCCCCAAATAAAAACCTAGCTAAAAAACCTAAGCTCCCCATTGCCCTGAAAAGGGCATTTGGATGGGCATTGCCCTTAAAAGGGCATTTAGCTCTATTGCAGCCCAAACCCTAATCTAAAACTGAAACCCACCCAATAAACCCTTAAAAAATCCTAACTCTAACCCCTGAAGATCGACTTACAGTTTTGAAGATCCGACATCCATCCTCCAAGAAGCCGGCAGACGTCTTCATCCAAGTGGCCGAAGTCTTCCTCCAAGCCCACAGAAGTCTTCACCCAGACGGCATCTTCCATCTACATCCATCCGGCGCGGAGCGGCTCCATCTTCAAGACATCCGACGCAGAGCATCCTCTTCAATCGAAGGCTTCTTCGGAATGAAGGTTCCTTTAAATGTCGTCATCCAAGATGGCGTCCCTTAGATTCTGATTGGCTGATAGAATTCTATCAGCCAATCGGAATTAAGGTTGAAAAAATCCTATTGGCTGTTGCAATCAGCCAATAGGATTGAGCTTTCATCCTATTGGCTGATCCAATCAGCCAATAGGATTGAGCTTGCATTCTATTGGCTGATTGGATCAGCCAATAGGATGAAAGCTCAATCCTATTGGCTGATTGCAACAGCCAATAGGTTTTTTTCAACCTTAATTTCCGATTGGCTGATAGAATTCTAGCAGCCAATCGGAATCTAAGGGATGCCATCCTGGATGACGTCATTTAAAGGAACCTCCGCATGGATGAAGATAGAAGATGCCGTCTGGGTGAAGACTTCTGCGGTCTTGGAGGAAGACTTTGACCGCTTGGATGAAGACTTCTCCCGGCTTCGTTGAGGATGGATGTCGGATCTTCAAAACTGTAAGTGAATCTTCCTGGGTTAGTGTTAGGATTTTTAAAGGTTTATTGGGTGGGTTTTAGTTTTAGATTATGGTTTGGGCTGCAATAAGAGCTAAATGCCCTTTTAAGGGCAATGCCCATCCAAATGCCCTTTTCAGGGCAATGGGGAGCATAGGTTTTTTTAGTTAGGTTTTTATTTTGGGGGTTGGTTGTATGGGTGGTGGGTTTTACTGTTGGGGGGGTTGTTTGTATTTTTTATTTACAGGTAAAAAAGCTGATTTCTTTGGGGCAATGCCCCGCAAAAGGCCCTTTTAAGGGCTATTTGTAGTTTATTGTAGGTTAGGGTTTTTTTTTATTTCAGGGAGGCTTTTTTATTTTCATAGGGCCCTTAGATTAGATGTAATTAGTTTAAATCTTTGATAATTTTTTTTAATTTTTTGTAACTTAGTGTTTATTTTTTTGTGTAACTTAGTGTTTGTTATTTTTTGTAACTTAGTTGTTAGTTTTTTGTAACTAATGCCTAGATTTAGAGTATTGCAGCCAAAGGGGTGCATTAGCTATGCGTGTTTTTTTCCCCCCGCACCTTTTAAATAACGCTGGTATTTAGAGTTCTTTGAAGGGCTGCGTTAGGCTCCAAAAAGGGAGCGTACAAGCATATTTACTGCCACTTCAACTCTCAATACCAGCGTTGCTTACGGTAGCGGCTAGCTGGAAAAACATGCTTGTGCACGAGTACCCCATAGGAAACAATGGGGCAGTTTTGGCTGAAAAAAAGCAGCGTTCAGCTCCTAACGCAGCCCCATTGTTTCCTATGGGGAAACACTTTCTAAGTCTGCACCTAACACTCTAACATGTACCCAGAGTCTAAATACCCCTAACCTTACACTTATTAACCCCTAATCTGCCGCCCCCGCTATCGCTCACCCCTGCATATTATTATTAACCCCTAATCTGCCGCTCTGGACACCGCCGCAACCTACATTATCCCTATGTACCCCTAATCTGCTGCCCACAACATCGCTGACACCTACATAATATTATATTTATTAACCCTATATTATATTTATTAACCCTTAAACTGCCCCCCCAACATCGCCGCTACCTTACCTACACTTATTAACCCCTAATCTGCCGACCGGACCTCGCCGCCACTCTAATAAATGTATTAACCCCTAAAACGCCTCACACCCGCCCTGCAAACCCTATAATAAATTTTATTAACCCCTAATCTGCCCTCCCTAACATCTGCGACACCTAACTTCAAGTATTAACCCGTAATCTGCCGGCCGGACATCGCCGCTACTCTAATAAATGTATTAACCCCTAAAGCTAAGTCTAACCCTAACACCCCCCTAAGTTAAATAGAATTTTATTCTAACAAAATAAATTATTTCTTGTTAAAAAAATTAATCCTATTTAAAGCTAAATACTTACCTGTAAAATAAACCCTAATATAGCTACAATATAAATAATAATTACATTGTAGCAATTTTAGGATTGATATTTATTTTACAGGCAACTTTGTATTTATTTTAACCAGGTACAATAGCTATTAAATAGTTATTTACTATTTAATAGCTACCTAGTTAAAATAATTACAAAATTACCTGTAAAATAAATCCTAACCTAAGTTACAATTAAACCTAACACTACACTATCAATAAATTAATTAACTAAACTACCTACAATTACCTACAATTAAATCAACTAAACCAATCAGATTCAAGTTCAATCCAATTGGCTGATCCAATCAGCCAATCAGATTGAGCTCGCATTCTATTGGCTGATCGGAACAGCCAATAGAATGCGAGCTCAATCTGATTGACTGATTGGATCAGCCAATCGGATTGAACTTGAATCTGATTGGCTGATTCAATCAGCCAATCAAATTTTTCCTACCTTAATTCCGATTAGCTGATAGAATCCTATCAGCCAATCGGAATTCGAGGGATGCCATCTTGGATGACGTCATTTAAAGGAACCTTCATTCACTGTTAGGACTTCATTAGAAGAGGATGGATCCGCAACGGCTGCTTCAAGATGGACCCGCTGCTCCGCTCCGGATGGAAGAAGATAGAAGATGCCGTCTGGATGAAGACTTCCAACCCTCTGGAGAACCTCTTCTGGCCGGATAGGATGAAGACTTCTGACCCTCTGGAGGAACTCTTTTGGCCGGATAGGATGAAGACTTCGGACCCTCTTCTGGATGGATCGGATTGTACCCGGCTGGGTGAAGACAAGGTAGGAAGATCTTCAGGGGCTTAGTGTTCGGTTTTTTAAGGGGGGTTTGGGTGGGTTAGATTAGGGGTATATGGGTGGTGGGTTGTAATGTTGGGGGGGGTATTGTATGTTTTTTTTTACAGGCAAAAGAGCTAATGTCTTTGGGGCATGCCCCGCAAAAAGCCCTTTTAAGGGCTGGTAAGGTAATAGAGCTGTTAACTTTTAATTTTAGAATAGGGTAGGGCATTTTTTTATTTTGGGGGCCTTTGTTATTTTTTAGGGGGCTTAGAGTAGGTGTAATTAGTTTAAAATTCTTGTAATTTTTTTTATTTTTTGTAATTTAGTGTTTGTTTTTTTGTAATTTAGTTTAGTTGATTTAATTGTAGGTAATTGTAGGTAGTTTAGTTAATTAATTTATTGATAGTGTAGTGTTAGGTTTAATTGTAACTTAGGTTAGAATTTATTTTACAGGTAATTTTGTAATTATTTTAACTAGGTAGCTATTAAATAGTAAATAACTATTTAATAGCTATGTACCTGGTTAAAATAAATACAAAGTTGCCTGTAAAATAAATATAAATCCTAAAATAGCTAAAATGTAATTATTATTTATATTGTAGCTATATTAGGGTTTATTTTACAGGTAAGTATTTAGCTTTAAATAGGATTAATTTTTTTAATAAGAAATAATTTATTTTGTTAGAATAAAATTCTATTTAACTTAGGGGGGTGTTAGGGTTAGGGTTAGACTTAGCTTTAGTGGTTAATACATTTATTAGAGTAGCGGCGAGGTCGGCAGATTAGGGGTTAATACTTGAAGTTAGGTGTCGCTGATGTTAGGGAGGGCAGATTAGGGGTTAATAAAATTTATTATAGGGTTTGCGAGGCGGGAGTGAGGCGGTTTAGGGGTTAATACATTTATTAGAGTAGCAGCGAGGTCCGGTAGGCAGATTAGGGGTTAATAAGTGTAAGTAGGAAGCAGCGACGTGGGGGGGGCAGATTAGGGGTTAATAAATATTATGTAGGTGTCGGCGGTGTTAGGGGCAGCAGATTAGGGGTTTATAGGGATAATGTAGGTGGCGGCGGTGTCCGGTCGGCAGATTAGGGGTTAAAAATATTTATTAGAGTGGCGGCGATGTGGGGGGACCTCGGTTTAGGGGTACATAGGTAGTTTATGGGTGTTAGTGTACTTTAGAGCAGAGTAGTTAAGAGCTCTATAAACCGGCGTTAGCCCATAAAGCTCTTAACTCCTGACTTTTTTCTGCGGCTGGAGTCTTGTCGGTAGAGGGTCTACCGCTCACTTCAGCCAAGACTCTAAATACCAGCGTTAGGAAGATCCCATTGAAAAGATAGGATACGCAATTGGCGTAAGGGGATCTGCGGTATGGAAAAGTCGCGGCTGGAAAGTGAGCGTTAGACCCTTTCCTGACTGACTCTAAATACCAGCGGGCGGTAAAAACCAGCGTTAGGACCTCTTAATGCTGGTTTTGACGGCTAACGCAGAACTGTAAATCTAGGCGTGAGTTATTTCTTAGTGTAGATTTTAATTATTTGAGTAGGGTTAGGTGTTTAAATGTATAATATAGTTAATTTAATTTTTAGTTTAATGTAATTTTAGTATAACAGTTAGGGTAGATTAATTATTAGTTTTATATAGTTTAATGTAATATTAGTATAACAGTTAGGGTAGATTAATTATTAGTTTAATATAGTTTAGTGTAATTTTAGTATAAAAGTTAGGGTAGATTAATTATTAATTTAATATAGTTTAATGTAATTTTAAAGGTAAGTTTAAATTTATTATAAGATAGGGATGAGTTAATATTTAATGTATAGTTAGCGGGTTGTTAGGTTTAGGGGTTAATAGGTTAATTTAGTTTATGGCGATGTGGAGGGCTGGTGGTTTAGGGTTTAATAACTTTATTTAGTTGCGGTTTGCTCCGGGAGTGGTGGGATAGGGGTTAATACCATAATGTAGGTGGCGGCAGTGTAGGGGGCAGCAGATTAGGGGTTAATAACATAATGTAGGTGGCGGTGGGCTCCGGGAGTGGCGGAATAGGGGTTAATAACTTTATTAGAGTGGGTGTGGGCTCCGGGAGCAGTGGGATGGGGTTAATAACTTTATTTAGTTGCGGTGGGCTCCGGGAGTGGCGGGATAGGCGTTAATACCATAATGTAGGTAGCGGCGGTGTGGGGGGTAGCAGATTAGGGGTTAATAACATAATGTAGGTGGCGGTGGGCTCCAGGAGTGGAAGAATAGGGGTTAATAACTTTATTAGAGTGGGTGTGGGCTCTGGGAGACGTGGGATGGGGGTTAATAACTTCATTTAGTTGCGGCGGGGTCGGGGAGCCGCGGGATAGGGGTTAAACAGTTTAGTATAGTGTGGGTGTTTAGTGACAGTATACAAATAAAGCTGTGAAAAAGCCGAAGAGCAGCGAGGTGGATGACTGTTAGTTAACAACAGTCCGCTGCTCATCACCCCGTACTTGGTGTGCAGCTTTTTTGTTAAATATGGAGAGTGTATTCAGGTCCGCAGCCGCGATGTTAGGCGATGTCAGGCAAGCATATTGGTGCCGTCGAATGCAGCACAGTTGACGGCTTGATAAGTAGGCCTCATAGGCTCAAAAGGAAGAGCCTGCAAAGCCTTCAAAAAAAATTAAGACTCCAAGGAGGAGA
The DNA here is from genome assembly GCF_027579735.1 of Bombina bombina. Classification (NCBI taxonomy): domain Eukaryota; kingdom Metazoa; phylum Chordata; class Amphibia; order Anura; family Bombinatoridae; genus Bombina; species Bombina bombina. The sequence continues at coordinate 101,000,249 of NC_069499.1, read as the reverse complement.
GATTGATTTAATGACAGGCTTGATACGGACCAAAGCCTGTACAAAACAGTGACTATAAGGGAGCTTAGTAATCTTCCTGTGAAATAAAACAGAAAGAGCAGAGATTTGTCCCTCTAAGTAACTTGCATCAAACCCTTATCCAAACCATCCTGAAGAAACTGTAAAATTCTAGGAATTCTAAAAGAATGCCAGGAGAATTTATGAGAAGAACACCATGAAATAAAAGTCTTCCAAACTCGATAATAAATCTTCCTAGAAACAGATTTACGAGCCTGTAACATAGTATTAATCACTGAGTCAGAGAAACCTCTATGACAAAGCACTAGGCGTTCAATTTCCATACCTTCAAATTTAATGAATTGAGATCCTGATGGAAAAACGGACCTTAAGACAGAAGGTCTGGCCTTAATGGAAGTGGCCAAGGTTGGCAACTGGACATCCGGACAAGATCCACATACCAAAACTGGGTCATGCTGGAGCTTCCAGCAACACAAACAATTGTTCCATGATGATTTTGAAGATCACTCTTGGAAGATGAACTAAAGGCGGGAAGATATAAGCACGTTGGTAAAACCAAGGAACTGTTAACGCATCCACCGCTTCTGCCTGAGGATCCCTGGACCTGCACAGGTACCTGGGTAGTTTCTTGTTTAGATAAGAAGTCATAAGATCTATTTCTGGAAGACATCACATCTGAACAATCTAAAAAAACACATCTGGATGGAGCGACCACTCCCCCGGATGTAAAGTCTGACAGCTGAGATAATCCGCTTCCCAATTGTCTATACCTGGGATATGAACAACAGAATATAGACAGGAGCTGGATTCCGCCCAAGCAAGTATCCGAGATACTTCTTTCATAACTTGGAGACTGTGAGTCCCACCCCGATGATTGACATATGCCACAGTTGTGATATTGTCTGTCTGAAAACAAATGAACGGTTCTCTCTTCAACAGAGGCCAAACCTGAAGAGCCCTGAAAATAGCGCGGAGTTCCAAAATATTGATTGGTAATCTCGCCTCTTGAGATTTCCAAACCCCTTGTGCTGTCAGAGATCCCCAGACAGCTCCCCAACCTGAAAGACTTGCATCTGTTGTAATCACAGTCCAGGTTGGATGAACGAAAGAGGCCCCTTGAACTATACGATGGTGATCTAACCACCAAGTCAGAGATAGTCAAACATTGGGATTTAAGGATATTAATTGTGATATCCTTGTATAATCCATGCACCATTGGTTCAGCATACAAAGCTGGAGAGGTCTCATGTGAAAACGAGCAAAGGGGATCGCGTCCGATGCTGCAGTCATGAGACTTAAAACTTCCATGCACATAGCTACTGAAGGGAATGATTGAGACTGAAGGTTCTGACAAGCTGAAACCAATTTTAATCGTCTCTTGTCTGTTAGAGACAGAGTCATGAACACTAAATCTATCTGGAAACCTAAAAAGGTGACCCTTGTCTGAGGAATCAAAGAACTTTTTGGTAAATTGATCCTCCAACCATGTTTTCGATGAAACAACACTAGTTGATTCGTGTGAGATTCTGCAGAATGTAAAGACTGAGCTAGTACCAAGATATCGTTCAAATAAAGAAACACAGCAATACCCCATTCTCTGATTACAGAGAGTAGGGCACCGAGAACCTTTGAAAAGAGCATTGTCCTGCATGAAAATCATGTTTTTCTTGAAGGATGCAGACTTCTTCCTGTACCACTGCTTGAAGAAGGTGTCTTCCAGAAACAAGCAGTAGGACTGGGAGTTGAGCTTGACTCCATCCTCAACCCGAAAAGGCCCCACAAGCTCATCTTTGATAATACCAGCCCAAACCAGTACTCCACCTCCACCTTGCTGGCGTCTGAGTCGGACTGGAGCTCTCTGCCCTTTACCAATCCAGCCACGGGCCCATCCATCTGGCCCATCAAGACTCACTCTCATTTCATCAGTCCATAAAACCTTAGAAAAATCAGTCTTGAGATATTTCTTGGCCCAGTCTTGACGTTTCAGCTTGTGTGTCTTGTTCAGTGGTGGTCGTCTTTCAGCCTTTCTTACCTTGGCCATGTCTCTGAGTATTGCACACCTTGTGCTTTTGGGCACTCCAGTGATGTTGCAGCTCTGAAATATGGCCAAACTGGTGGCAAGTGGCATCTTGGCAGCTGCACGCTTGACTTTTCTCAGTTCATGGGCAGTTATTTTGCGCCTTTGTTTTTCCACACGCTTCTTGCGACACTGTTTACTATTTTGAATGAAACGCTTGATTGTTCGATGATCACGCTTCAGAAGCTTTGCAATTTTAAGAGTGCTTCATCCCTCTGCAAGATATCTCACTATTTTTGACTTTTCTGAGCCTGTCAAGTCCTTCTTTTGACCCATTTTGCCAAAGGAAAGGAAGTTGCCTAATAATTATGCACACCTGATATAGGGTGTTGATGTCATTAGACCACACCCCTTCTCATTACAGAGATGCACATCACCTAATATGCTTAATTGGTAGTAGGCTTTCGAGCCTATACAGCTTGGAGTAAGACAACATGCATAAAGAGGATGATGTGGTCAAAATACTCATTTGCCTAATAATTCTGCACTCCCTGTATAAGCACGTTGGTAAAACCAAGGAACTTCCGCCTAAGGATCCCTGGACCTGCACAGGTACCTGGGTAGTTTCTTGTTTAGATAAGAAGTCATAAGATCTATTTCTGGAAGACATCACATCTGAACTATCTGAAAAAAACACATCTGGATGGAGCGACCACTCCCCCGGATGTAAAGTCTGACAGCTGAGATAATCCGCTCCCCAATTGTCTATACCTGGGATATGAACCGCAGAAAATAGACAGGAGCTGGATTCCGCCCAAGCAAGTATCCGAGATACTTCTTTCATAACTTGGAGACTGTGAGTCCCACCCTGATGATTGACATATGACACAGTTGTGATATTGTCTGTCTGAAAACAAATGAACGGTTCTCTCTTCAACAGAGGCCAAACCTGAAGAGCCCTGAAAATAGCACAGAGTTCCAAAATATTGATTGGTAATCTCGCCTCTTGAGATTTCCAAACCCCTTGTGCTGTCAGAGATCCCCAGACAGCTCCCCAACCTGAAAGACTTGCATCTGTTGTAATCACAGTCCAGGTTGGATGAACGAAAGAGGCCCCTTGAACTATACGATGGTGATCTAACCACCAAGTCAGAGATAGTCAAACATTGGGATTTAAGGATATTAATTGTGATATCCTTGTATAATCCATGCACCATTGGTTCAGCATACAAAGCTGGAGAGGTCTCATGTGAAAACGAGCAAAGGGGATCGCGTCCGATGCTGCAGTCATGAGACTTAAAACTTCCATGCACATAGCTACTGAAGGGAATGATTGAGACTGAAGGTTCTGACAAGCTGAAACCAATTTTAATCGTCTCTTGTCTGTTAGAGACAGAGTCATGAACACTAAATCTATCTGGAAACCTAAAAAGGTGACCCTTGTCTGAGGAATCAAAGAACTTTTTGGTAAATTGATCCTCCAACCATGTTTTCGATGAAACAACACTAGTTGATTCGTGTGAGATTCTGCAGAATGTAAAGACTGAGCTAGTACCAAGATATCGTTCAAATAAAGAAACACAGCAATACCCCATTCTCTGATTACAGAGAGTAGGGCACCGAGAACCTTTGAAAAGATTCTTGGAGTTGTCGCTAGGTCAAATGGAAGAGCGACAAATTGGTAATGCTTGTCTAGAAAAGAGAATATCAGAAACTGATAGTGATCTGGATGAATCGGAATATGAAGATATGCATCCTGTAAGTCTATTGTGGACATATAATGCCCTTGCTGAACAAAAGGCAGAATAGTCCTTATAGTCACCATTTTTAAAGTTGGCACTCTTACATAACGACTCAATAGATGAATGAATGAATAGATTTGAATAAAACCCCAGACCCTGTTCCTGAAACGGAACTGGTATGATTACCCCTAAAAGCTCCAGGTCTGAAACACACTTCAGGAAAGCTTGAGCCTTTACTGGATTTGCTGGAATGCGTGAGAAAAAAAATCTTCTCACAGGAGGTCTTATTCTGAATCCTATTTGGTACCCTTGAGAGACATTACTCTGAATCCATTGATTTTGGACAGAATCTGCCCAAATGTCTTTGAAAAATCTTAATCTTCCCCCTACCAGCTGAGCTGGAATGAGGGCCGCACCTTCATGCAGACTTGGGGGCTGGCTTTGATTTCTTAAATGGCTTGGATTTATTGCAACTTGAAGAAGGTTTCCAATTGGAACCAGATTCTTTGGGGGAAGGATTAGGTTTCTGTTCCTTATTTTGTCGAAAGGAACGAAAACAGTTAGATGCTTTAGATTTACCCTTAGGTTTTATCCTGAGGCAAAAAAAAACTCCCTTCCCCCCAGTGACAGTTGAAATAATCGAATCCAACTGTTAACCAAATAACTTATAACCTTGGAAAGAAAGAGATAGTAATTTAGACTTAGATACCATGTCAGCGTTTCAATATTTAAACCACAAAGCTCTTCTAGCTAAAATAGCTAAAGACATATATTTAATATAAATTTTAATGATATCAAAAATGGCATCACAGATAAAATGATTACCATGTTGAAGCAAGAAAACAATGCTAGACAAATCAGGATCCATTTCCTGTTGCGCTAAACTTTCCAACCAAAAAAATGATGCAGCTGCAACATCAGCCATAGAAATGGCAGGCCTGAGAAGATGGCCAGAATATAAATAGGCTTTCCTTAGATAGGTTTCAAGTTTCCTATCTAAAGGGTCTTTAAAAAAAGTACTATCTTCCATAGGAATAGTAATACGTTTAGCAAGAGTAGAAATAGCCCCATCAACTCTGGGGATCTTTTCCCAAAACTCCAATCTAACTGCTGGCAAAGGATACGATTTTTTAAACATTGAAGAAGGAATAAAAGAAGTACCAGGCATATTCCATTTCTTAGAAATCATATCAGAAATGGCATCAGGAACTGGAAAAACCTCTGGAGTAACCACAGGAGTTTTATAAACAGAATTTAAACATTTACTAGTTTTAATATCAAGAGGACTAGTTTCCTCCATATCCAATGTAATCAACACCTCTTTTAACAAGGAACAAATATACTCCATTTAAAATAAATAAGTAGATTTGTCAGTGTCAATATCTGAGGAAGGTTCTTCTGAATCAGATATATCCTCATCAGAGGAGAATAATTCATTATGTTGTCGGTCATTTGACATTTCATCAACTTTATGAGAAGTTTTAAAAGACCTTTTACATTTATTAGAAGGCGGGGTGGCAGACAAAGCCTTCTGAATTGCATCAGCAATAAAATATTTTATATTCACAGGTATATCTTGTACATTAGATGTTGAAGGAACAACAGGCATTGTACTATTACTGATGGACACATTCTCTGCATGTAAAAGCTTATCATGACAACTATTACATACCACAGCTGGAGATATAATCTCCACAAATTTACAACAAATGCACTTAGCTTTAGTAGAACTGTTATCATGCAGCAGGGTTCCAACAGTGGTTTTTGAGACAGGATCAGATTGAGACATATTGCAAATATAAGAGAAAAACAACATATAAAGCAAAATTATCAATTTCCTTATATGGCAGTTTCAGGAATGGGGAAAAAATGCAAACAGCGTAGTCCTCTGATAAAAGAAAAGGCAAGAGGCATATAGGAATGGGGTTTTAAGTAATGAAATTATTTGGCGCCAAGTATGACGGACAACGCGAACTGAAAATTGTTTGGCGCTAACAACATCCGTAAATGACTCACTCGCGTCATTGAAGACGCAACCTTGTGTAAGGAACTCGGCATCAACTAAGACGCCTGAAATGACGAATTTGCGTAATCGGACATACCTTCGCGCCAAAAAATTCTCGCGACAAGAATGACACAATAAACTTTGGCATTTCGCGCCCTCGCAAGCCTAATTTTGCCCGCAAAATTAAATGAGAAAACAGTCAATTGAAAAAAGACTATACCCCAGGTAAGAAAAATATTTTCCTAAAATATGCTTTTCCCAAATATGAAACTGACAGTCTGCAAAAGGAAATATACATAAACCTGACTCATGGCAAATATAAGTACTATACATATATTTGGAACTTACCAAAAGACACCCATCCACATATAGCAGATAGCCAAACCAGTACTGAAACAGTTATCAGTAGAGGTAATGGAATATGAGAGTATATCGTCAATCTGAATAAGGGAGGTAAGAGATGAATCTCTACGACCGATAACAGAGAACCTATGAAATAGATCTTCCGTGAGGAAAACCATTGCATTCAATAGGTGATACTCCCTTCACAACCCTCTGACATTCACTGTACTCTGAGAGGAATCGGAATCCAAAATGCTGAGAAGCCGATATCAACGTAGAAATCTTAGCACAAACTTACTTCACCACCTCCATAGGAGGCAAAGTTTGTAAAACTGAATTGTGGGTGTGGTGAGGGGTGTATTTATAGGCATTTTGAGGTTTGGGAAACTTTGCCCCTCCTGGTAGGATTGTATATCCCATACGTCACTAGCTCATGGACTCTTGCCAATTACATGAAAGAAACTAAGTTTAAACTACCAAATAAACTAATATAATAATTAAACTAAAATTAAACTAACTACCAATTAAATTAAACTAAACTACACATTAAAAAAATCCTAACACTACTCTAAAAATTACAAACTGCTAGATTACGAGTTTTGTCAGTAAAGCTAACGCTCCTTTTTTTTCCAGCTCTCACTTTAAACAACGCTGGTATTACAAGTTTTCTGAATGGCTGCGTTAGCCTTAGAAAAGTGAGCGTTGAACAAATTTAGCTGGCTAAAACGTGCTCGTGCACGATCTCCCCATAGGAAACAATGGGGCTGAGACGGCTGAAAAAAAACCTAACACCTGCAAAAAAACAGCGTTCAGCTCCTAACGCAGCCCCATTGTTTCCTATGGGAAAATACTTTCTAAGTCTACACCTCACACCCTAACATGAACCCCCAGTCTAAACACCCCTAACCTTACACTTATTAACCTCTAATCTGCCGCCCCCGACATCCTCACCAACTACATTATATTATTAACCCCTAATCTGCCGCTCCGGACACCGCCACCACCTACATTATACCTATGAACCCCTAATCTGCTGCCCCTAACATCGCCGACAACTACATTATATTTATTAACCCCTAATCTGCCGCCCCCAACGTCGCCGCCACTTACCTACAATTATTGACCCCTAATCTGCCGCCCCCAACGTCGCCGCTACTATATTAAATGTATTAACCCCTAAACCTAAATCTAACCCTAACACCCCCCTAACTTAAATCTATTTTTAATAAATCTAAATAAAATTACTATAATTAAATAAATTATTCCTATTTAAAACTAAATACTTACCTATAAAATAAACCCTAAGCTAGCTACAATATAACTAATAGTTACATTGTAGCTATTTTAGGATTTATTTTTATTTTACAGGCAACTTTGTATTTATTTTAACTACGCACAATAGTTATTAAATAGTTATTAACTATTTAATAACTACCTAGATAAAAAAATACAATTATACCTGTAAAATAAACCCTAACCTAAGTTACAATTACACCTAACACTACTCTATAATTAAATTAATTACCTAAATTATCTACAATTAAATACAATTAAATTAAATAAACTAAATTACGAAGAAAACCCCCCCACTAAATTGCAGAAAATAAAAAAGAAATTACAATATTTTAAACTAATTACACCTACTCTAATCCCCCTAATAAAATAAAAAAGCCCCCCAAAATAATGAAATTCCCTACCCTACACTAAATTACAAATAGCCCTTAAAAGGGCCTTTTGCGGGGCATTGCCCCAAAGTAATCAGCTCTTTTACCAGCCCTTAAAAGGGCTTTTTGCGGGGCAATGCCCCAAAGTAATCAGCTCTTGTACCTGTAAAAAAAATACAATACCCTCCCCAACATTAAAACCCATCACCCACATACCCCTACTCTAAAACCCACCCAATCCCCCCTTAAAAAAACCTAACACTAACCCCCTGAAGATCACTCTACCTTGAGCCGTCTTCACCCAGCCGAGCCGAAGTCTTCATCCAATCCGGCAAGAAGAGGTCCTCCAGAGGGTCCGAAGTCTTCATCCTATGCGGGCAGAAGAGGACATCCAGACCGGAAGAACTCTTCATCCAAGCGGCATCTTCTTTCTTCATCCTTCCGGAGCGGAGTGGCACAATCTTGAAGACCTCTGACGCGGAACATCCTCCTAGACCGACGACTAGACGATGAATGACGGTTCCTTTAAATGACGTCATCCAAGATGGCGTCCCTCGAATTCCGATTGGCTGATAGGATTCTATCAGCCAATCGGAATTAAGGTAGGAAAAATACGATTGGCTGATTCAATCAGCCAATCGGATTGACCTCGCATTCTATTGGCTGTTCCGTGTCGGAGGTCTTCAAGATGGTGCCGCTCCGCTCCGGAAGGATGAAGAAAGAAGATGCCGCTTGGATGAAGAGTTCTTCCGGTCTGGATGTCCTCTTCTGCCCAGATAGGATGAAGAATTCAGACCCTCTGGAGGACCTCTTCTTGCCGGATCGGATGAAAACTTCGGCCAGGCTGGGTGAAGACGGCTCAAGGTAGGTGATCTTCAGGGGGTTAGTGTTAGGTTTTTTTTAAGGGTGGATTGGGTGGGTTTTAGAGTAGGGGTATGTGGGTGGTGGGTTTTAATTTTGGGGGGGTATTGTATTTTTTTTTATAGGTAAAAGAGCTGATAACTTTGGGGCAATGCCCCGCAAAAAGCCCTTTTAAGGGCTGGTAAAAAAGCTGATTACTTTGGGGCAATGCCCCGCAAAAGGCCCTTTTAAGGGCTATTTGTAATTTAGTGTAGGGTAGGGAATTTTATTATTTTGGGGGGCTTTTTTATTTTATTAGGGGGATTAGATTAGGTGTTATTAGTTTAAAATATTGTAATTTCTTTTTTATTTTCTGTAATTTAGTGGGGGGTTTTCCGTAATTTAGTTTATTTAATTTAATTGTATTTAATTGTAGGTAGTTTAGGTAATTAATTTAATTATAGAGTAGTATTAGGTGTAATTGTAACTTAGGTTAGGGTTTATTTTACAGGTATATTTGTATTTATTTTATCTAGGTAGTTATTAAATAGTTAATAACTATTTAATAACTATTGTGCCTAGTTAAAATAAATACAAAGTTGCCTGTAAAATAAAAATAAATCCTAAAATAGCTACATTGTAACTATTAGTTATATTGTAGCTAGCTTAGGGTTTATTTTATAGGTAAGTATTTAGTTTTAAATAGGAATAATTGATTTAATTATAGTAATTTTATTTAGATTTATTAAAAATAGATTTAAGTTAGGGGGGTGTTAGGGTTAGACTTAGGTTTAGGGGTTAATACATTTAATATAGTAGCGGCGACTTTTGGAGCGGCAGATTAGGGGTTAATAATTGTAGGTAGGTGGCAGCGATGTTAGGGACAGCAGATTAGGGGTTAATAAAATATTTTATAGTGTTTGCGAGGTGGGAGTGTGGCGGTTTAGGGGTTAATACATTTATTATAGTGGCGGCGATGTCCGGTCGGCAGATTAGGGTTTAATAATTGTAGGTAGGTGGCGGCGATGTTAGGGACGGCAGATTAGGGGTTAATATCAATTTTAAAGTGTTTGCGAGGCGGGAGTGCGGCGGGTTTAGGGGTTAATATATTTAGTACAGTGACGGCGATGTCCGGTCGGCAGATTAGGGGTTAAATTTTTTTATTTTAGTGTTTGCGATGTGGGGGGGGCCTCGGTTTAGGGGTTAATAGGTAGTTTATGGGTGTTAGTGTACTTTGTAGCACTTTAGTTAAGAGCTTTATGTTCCGGCGTTAGCCTATAAAATTCTTAACTACTGACTTTTAAATGCGGTAGGAGTCTTGGAGGTAGACGCTGTACCGCTCACTTTCTCCAAGACTTGTAATACCAGCGTTAGGCAAATCCCATTAAAAAGATAGGATACGCAATTGACGTAAGGGGATTTGCGGTATGGAAAAGTTGCGGAAGAAAAGTGAGCGGTACACCTGTACCTGCCAAACTTGTAATACCAGCGGGCGTTAAAAAGCAGCATTAGGACCACTTAACGCCGCTTTTTAAGGCTAACGCCAAACTCGTAATCTAGCCGAAAGTATCTAAATACAAAAACAAAAAAATACTAAGTTACAATAAATAACAAACACTAAATTACGGAAAATAACAAACGAAATTATCCAAAATAAAAAAGAATTACACCTAATCTAATAGCCCTATCAAAATAAAAAAGCCCACCCAAAATAAACCCTAAAATAAAACAAAAATCCACCCAAAAAACCCTTAAAAAAGCCTAACACTAACACCCTGACAATCCACTTACAGTTTATGAAGTCCGGCTTGAACGATATTCATCGCGGAGTTAAAGTCCTGATCCAGGTGGCGAGAAGGCTTCATCCAGGCAGCCTCTTCAATCTTTATCCCGGCGAAGTCCTGATCCAAACAGCGAGAAGTCTTCATCCAGACGGCCTCTTCAATCTTCATCCAGCTAAATGCCATTTTAAGGGCAATGCCCATACAAATCCCCTTTTCAGAAGAAGGGGGAGAGAGAGCAAAAGAGAAGAACGAGAGAGAAAAAAAGAGAGGGGAGAGAGAGCAAAATAGGGTGAGAGAGAGCAAAAGAGGGGGAGAGAGCAAAAGAGGGTAGAGAGTGAGCAAAAGAAAGGGGAGAGAGAGCAAAAGAGGGGAGAGAGAGCAAAGGAGGGGGAGAGAGCAAAAGAGGGGGAGAGAGAACAAAAGAGAAGGGGGAGAGAGAGCAAAAGACAGGAGAGAGAGCAAAAGAAAGGGGGGAGAGAGAGCAAAAGAGAGGGGATGAAATAGTGCAAAAGAGAAGGGGGAGAGAGAAAAGAGAGGGGAGAGAGAGCAAAAGAGGGTGGAGAGAGTGCAAAAGAGGGGGAGAGAGCAAAAGAGGGGGAGAGAGCAAAAGAGAGGGAAGAGAGAGCAAAAGGGGGGGGAGAAGAAAAAGAGAGGGGGAGAGAGAAAAAGAGAGGGGAGAGAGAGAAAAAGACAGGGGAGAGAGAGCAAAAGCGGGGGGAGAGAAAGCAAAAGAGAGGGGAAAGAGAGCAAAAGAAGGGGAAGAGAGAGCAAAAGAGGCGGAGGAGAGAGCAAAAGAGGGGGGGGGAAGAGAGCAAAAGCGAGAAGAGAGAGAGCAGAAGAGGGGGGAGAGGGAGAGCAAAAGAGAGTAGAGAGAACAAAAGAGAGGCAGGAAAGAGTGCAAAAGAGAGGGGGCAGAGATCAAAAGAGAGGGGAGGGAGAGCAAAAGAGGGGGGAGAGAGAGCAAAAGAGGGGGAGAGAGAGCAAAACATGGGAGATATAGAGCAATAGACAGAGGAGAGAGAGCAAAAGAGGGGAGGGAGGGAGCAAAAGAGAAGAGAGAGAGCAAAAGAAAAGAGAGAGAGAGAAAAAGAGAGGGGAGAGAGAGCAAAAGAGGGTGAGAGAGAGCAAAACAGGGGGAGAGAGCAAAAGAGGGTAGAGAGAGAGAGCAAAAGAGAGGGGAGAGAGAGCAAAAGAGGGGAGAGAGAGCAACAGAGGGGAGATAGAGCAAAAGAGAGGGGAGAGAGAGAGCAAAAGAGAGGGGAGAGAGAGCAAAAGAGGGGGAATCCCAGTGGAAATGAATGCTGCAGTAGAACTCCAAGGTTAACCTCAAATAAAACAGATCAATGCTGCCAATGGTGAAGTCCTGTGAGACTACAGGGTTAATTCACATGTAAGTTGTATACTCACATACTGCAGAGCTTCACATCACTGGGATCACTTATGCACATTTGGAGTTGGGATTTTAGGGCCGAAATATCATTGTGCGAGCGGACATGATCCAATATTGCGGATCATGTCTGCTGCACATTGATAAATGCCGACAGCATACACTCTGCATTTATCCTTGCACCAGCAGTTCTTGTGAACTGCTGGTGCAAATTTGCGGTCAATCAGCCGCTAGCAGGAGGTGTCAATCAACCCGATCGTATTTGATCGGGTTGATTTCTGGCGATGTCTTTTGACCGCTGCTTCCTAACTTGTGTTTCCGGCGAGCCGTGAGCACAAAGGAGGGCGGAGAGTTAGCAAAAGAGATGGGTGAGGGAGAGCAAAAGAGGGGGTAGAGAAAAAGAGAGGGGAAGAGAGAGCAAAAGAGGGGGAGAGAGAGCAAAAGAGGGGGAGAGAGAGCAAAAGAGAGTGGATAAAGAGCAAAAGAGGGGGAGAGAGAGCAAAAGAGGAGAGAGAGAGCAAAAAAGGGGAGAGAGAGAGCAAAAGAGAGGAAGAGAGAGCAGAGCAAAAGAGAAGAGAGAGAAAAAGAGAGGGGAGAGAGAGCAAAACAGGGTGAGAGAGTGCAAAAGAGGGGGAGAGAGAGCAAAAGAGGGGAAAGAGAGAGAGAGCAAAAGAGAGGGGAGAGAGAGCAAAAGAGGGGGGATTGAGCAAAAGAGGGGGGAGAGAGCAAAAGAGAGGGGAGAGAGAGCAAAAGAGGGGGAATCCCAGTGGAAATGAATGCTGCAGTAGAACTCCAAGGGTTAACCTCAAATAAAACAGATCAATGCTGCCAATGGTGAAGTCCTGTGAGACTACAGGGTTAATTCACATGTAAGTTGTATACTCACATACTGCAGAGCTTCACATCACTGGGATCACTTATGCACATTTGGAGTTGGGATTTTAGGGCCGAAATATCATTGTGTGAGCGGACATGATCCAATATTGCGGATCATGTCTGCTGCACATTGATAAATGCCGACAGCATACACTCTGCATTTATCCTTGCACCAGCAGTTCTTGTGAACTGCTGGTGCAAATTTGCGGTCAATCAGCCGCTAGCAGGAGGTGTCAATCAACCCGATCGTATTTGATCGGGTTGATTTCTGGAGATGTCTTTTGACCGCTGCTTCCTAACTTGTGTTTCCGGCGAGCCGTGAGCACAAAGGAGGGCGGAGAGTTAGCAAAAGAGATGGGTGAGGGAGAGCAAAAGAGGGGGTAGAGAAAAAGAGAGGGGAAGAGAGAGCAAAAGAGGGGGAGAGAGAGCAAAAGAGGGGGAGAGAGAGCAAAAGAGAGTGGATAAAGAGCAAAAGAGGGGGAGAGAGAGCAAAAGAGGAGAGAGAGAGAAAAAAAGGGGAGAGAGAGAGCAAAAGAGAGGAAGAGAGAGCAGAGCAAAAGAGAAGAGAGAGAGTAAAAGAGAGGGGAGAGAGAGCAAAACAGGGTGAGAGAGTGCAAAAGAGGGGGAGAGAGAGCAAAAGAGGGGAAAGAGAGAGAGAGCAAAAGAGAGGGGAGAGAGAGCAAAAGAGGGGGGATTGAGCAAAAGAGGGGGGAGAGAGCAAAAGAGGGGGGGGGAAGACAGCAAAAGAAAGGGGAGAGAGAGCAAAAGAGGGGGGAGAGAGAGCAAAAGAGAGGGGAGAGATAGCAAAAGAGAGGGGAGAGAGAGCAAAAGAGGGGAGAGAGAGAGAGCAAAAGAGGGGGAGAGAGAGAGAGCAAAAGAGGGGTAGAGAGAGCCAAAGAGGGGGAGAGAGAGCAAAAGAGAGGGAGTAGAGAGAGCAAAAGAGAGGGATGAGAAACTGCAAAAGTGAAGGGGAGAGAGCAAAAGAGAGGGGAGAGAGAGCAAAAGAGGGGGGAGAGAGAGAAAAAGAGAGGGGGAGAGAGCAAAAGAGAGGGGGAGAGAGCAAAAGAAAGGGGAGAGAGAGCAAAAGAGGGGGAAGAGAAAGCAAAAGAGGGGGGGAGAGAGAGAGCAAAAGAGAGGGGAGAGAGAGCAAAAGAGAGGAGAGAGAGAGCAGAAGAGGGGGAGAGGGAGAGCAAAAGATAGGGGAGAGAGAGAGAGCAAAAGAGATGCGGGAGAGAGTGCAAAAGAAAGGGGGAGAGAGCGAAAGAGAGGGGAGAGAAAGCAAAAGAGGAAGGAGAGAGCTAAAAAGAGGGGGAGAGAGAGCAAAAGAGAGGGGGTAGAGAGAGCAAAAGAGAGGGGAGAGAGAGCACTAGAGAGGAGAGAGAGCAAAAGAGGGGGGAGAGAGAGCAAAAAAGGGGAGAGAGAGAGCAAAAGAGAGGAAGAGAGAGCAGAGCAAAAGAGAAGAGAGAGAGAAAAAGAGAGGGGAGAGAGAGCAAAAGAGGGGAAAGAGAGAGAGAGCAAAAGAGAGGGGAGAGAGAGCAAAAGAGGGGGGAGAGAGCAAAAGAGGGGGGGAGACAGCAAAAGAGAGGGGAGAGAGAGCAAAAGAGGGGGGAGAGAGAGCAAAAGAGAGGGGAGAGAGAACAAAAGAGAGAGGAGAGAGAGCAAAAGAGGGGAGAGAGAGAGCAAAAGAGGAGAGAGAGAGAGAGAGAGAGAGAGCAAAAGAGGGGAGAGAGAGAGCAAAAGAGAAAAGAGAGAGAGAAAAAGAGAGGGGACAGAGAGCAAAAGAGGATGAGAGAGAGCAAAAGAGAGGGAGATAAAGCAAAAGAGGGGAGAGAGAGAGCAAAAGCGGAGTAGAGAGAGCAAAAGAGGGGGAGAGAGAGCAAAAGAGAGGGAGTTGAGAGAGCAAAAGAGAGGGATGAGAAAGTGCAAAAGTGAAGGGGAGAGAGCAAAAGAGAGGGGAGAGAGAGCAAAAGAGGGGGGAGAGAGAGAAAAAGAGAGGGGGAGAGACCAAAAGAAAGGGGGAGAGAGCAAAAAAGATGGGAGAGAGAGCAAAAGAGAGGGGGGAGAGAGCAAAAGAGAGGGGGAGAGAGCAAAAGAGAGGGGAGAGAGAGCAAAAGAGTGGGGAGAGAGAGCAAAAGAGGGGGAAGAGAGAGCAAAAGAGGGGGGAGAGAGAGAGCAAAAGAGGGGGGGAGAGAGAGAGAGAGCAAAAGAGAGGGGAGAGAGAGCAAAAGAGAGGAGAGAGAGAGCAGAAGAGGGGGGAGAGGGAGAGCAAAAGATAGGGGAGAGAGAGAGCAAAAGAGATGCGGGAGAGAGTGCAAAAGAAAGGGGGAGAGAGCGAAAGAGAGGGGAGAGAAAGCAAAAGAGGAAGGAGAGAGCTAAAAAGAGGGGGAGAGAGAGCAAAAGAGAGGGGGTAGAGAGAGCAAAAGAGAGGGGAGAGAGAGCACTATAGAGGAGAGAGAGCAAAAGAGGGGGGAGAAAGAGCAAAAGAGGGGGGAAGAGAGAGAAAAAGAGGGGGAAGAGAGAGTGGAGAGAGAGCAAAATAGAGGGGGGAAAAGAGAGCAAAAGAGAGAGGGAGAAAGAGAGCAAAATAGAGGGGAGAGAGAGCAAAAGAGAGGGGAGAGGACAAAAAATGGGGGAGATAGAGCAAAAGAGAGGGGGAGAGAAAGAGAGAGAGAGCAAATGAGAGGGAGAGAGAGAGAGCAAAATAGAGGGGGAGAGAGAGCAAAAGAGAGGGGGAGAAGAGAGAGCAAAAGAGAGTGCGGGGGAGAAAGAGCAAAAGAGGGGGGAGAGAGAGCAAAAGAAAGGGGGAGAGAGGGAGAGCAAAAGAGAAGGGGAAAGAAAGAGAGCAAAAGAGAAAGGGAGAGAGAGTAAAAGAGAGGGGGAGAGAGAGCAAAAGAAAAGGGGAGAGAGAAAGTTTCACTGCAAAAAATGTCTGCTGCACATCGATAAATGCTGACAGCATACGTTCTCTATTGTAAAATAGAATTCTGTCAACTCAAAGCTTGAGAGCCTGAGAAATTATCCTATGTGCACTAATAAATGATCTATACATTTCTTGTTGTACACCCATGTACCATTTTAAGTATTAAAAAAATAAAATAAATAAAGATAAAAAAAGAAAGTTGACACATTAAATTTACTTGGTCTAATTTTTATTAATTAGTAACCATGGAGAATTCCCAATAAGAGGTAGAGATAAGAAGGATGACAATACAAGATGGTTTCTCAGGGGCGGGACCTATTGGCACACAGGAGTGGCAGAAGAGGCAGAGCCCTGGCTGGTACACGTAGCTCTGGTAGATATGAGAGAGGGGCTCTGATGTAAACAATTTAGCTTCAGTTCTTTCAGCTAAAGAACTCTTCCTCCTCCCTTAGTTCTTCCTCTCGCCGTCTCTGTACTTCTAGGTCTTTATTGATCCAAAACTCCAAAAGTTTCCATTTTACTTCTTGTGTGCTGTCTGTCTGCACTGCTTTCTCTTTGGTTTCAATTGGAGCTATTTTACAACAGAAATTAAAAAAGAATTACAAATTAGGAAATCTTACTCTTATAACATTATGTATCTTATGGAGGACTATAAATAGCAATTTTATACATTTCCCCATATTTATTCATATATCATATCACCCATTCATGTTATATAAATGATCATTTGTCCCTTTTATCCCCTCGGGATATTGCTATGTTTGATATTAACCAGTATTAAAGCACATTTAATCTGTCTTGTATTTTATTCTGATACAGATAGCAATATGACATCTATATCTGTGAGTTCTACCAGACCAGTACAATTCCCAATGCGAAAGATTAACTGTGATTGTTGCTATATAAATATAAAATGTGTTACTTACTTTTTATTAATATAGTATAACACTAATGAGAATGAATTGCCTACCTAGGGTTAGGTTTATATCATTTATTCTCCATTGTGTGTAAAGTGAGACTTTTTATTTACTATTAGTTGAGGGGATCTCGAATGATTCATTAAGTATTGTGAGGATTATTCCTGTCTTAACTAAAATTTGTTCTACATAATTGATTTTATCAAAGGGTTATTGTCAACATTTAAACTTTTACAATTCACCCTATTTAATGGTACTTTTAATGTTTGTTGCACTTTTACATATTTATAATTTGCCCCAAGGCCCAAAATAATCCCCATATATTACATTAAACAAAAGCAACCTTCATTATAACTTCTAACCTGCCCTCTCTCTTTCTTTTACCCTCTCATTGGTTTTTCTTACTAATGTCCTTATCTATTCATTACCCCTTTTACACAGTTTCCTATTTCCTACTATTCTATTTCCTGTTCTTTCCCAGGTGCTTTATTATTATTATTTTTTTTAATTTATGTTTGTTTTCTGTTGTCTTTTCTCACCTTCCCCTGATTTTTCATCCTTCTTCTTCTGCACCTTCACCTCCTTCTCTCCCTTCATTTCCTCCTCGTCTTCCTCCTTCTGTTCCACCTCCTTTTTCTCCTTTTCTTTCTTTGTTTTCTTTTTTATCTTCTCCTTTTTCAGAGAAGCTACAAAATAAACATAAAATGAAATGACATATTCTTGTATATTCTTGTATTAGCCTATTGTGCTAACCCCTAGTCTTGTGCCATACAGTCTCCCCTATAACCTTGCATATTTCATCCTTACTAATGAGTTACATTTCCCCTCGTATAAACAGCATATAAGTTCTGTTACCTTTCCTGATGACGGGGCTGATGTTTGGTTGCTCCTCATCAGGAAGTTTAGATTTTCTAAAAACAGGAAAAACAATATTAAAATGATATTTTTGTCATAACATACTTAGTCATTAACCTGATGAGTTTATATAAAAGGCAAATTATTGTAAAAGATAACAACACAGAGCTCCACACCAGGACTGCACCACAAAACACAGAACAGTTGGGAGCTCTGCATTTAATTTGTATGTAAAACTTACCGGATGCTCTTCCTAAGCGCCCATCCTCCAATTATAATAATTACGAGGGCAAAGACTCCCACACCAGCAAATACGTATACTGTAAAGAAACAGCAGGTAAAACATAATTATTAATAGACTTTACCAGTATTGAGATCATTATTAAGTACAATTAAATAAACGTGGCACATTATATCTTCTACCTTTAGCAGGCCATGTGTTTAACAAGTGTTGTGTTAATAAATGACACCTATGTATCAAGCTGTTTGTGAGGTAATGATGACATCATATGAATTAGAATCTGTAAATGACTGCAGTGACTGACAGAAGTAATAGTTAAAGGGTCACTGAAGTATTATCTGCCAGATAGTATATTAATATAACTGTAGTATATTTTACAGGGCACATAACTAGATGTGTATGAGAGTTATTCTACAATTTTATTTTAATAAAAGCAATTTTTTATTCGCTTACCTGATTTATTCAGTCCAGCCAGAAATCCTGTAAAAAAATAATAATAAAAGTTAGAAGTATATAAAATAAATGCTTGTTATTCAGATTTTTTTATAATTATTACCAAACTCTCTAAATCTAACACAATTATTAAATAATGCATTTAAACTATACAGCCTGTAAACACAGAATGCATCATTAGACTGACTAGTATTATATCCTTACCATTTGCTAATGCAGTCTTGAATGCCTCACTATTCATTGGTCCCAGAGTCATCCCTATGTACAAAGACAAAATAAAAGAACTATTTTTGCTGTTGTTCTAACTTCACACAATTAATGTCCTACATAACTATATAAGTAAATAGTGCACATGCGCAAGGATCTTTGTGAAATGCCTTATCAGTTGATACACAAGTAGATAATGATGACATCCAAGCCAAGTTATGTGACATCCCTGATTTATTTTTATGTCTGTGACACCTCAAGAACAATATAAATACAACACAATAATAAAACAACTCTTAGGATCTGCAGTCTGTGTAGCCAGTAGATAAAGGTGATGTATTGAGTTTATAATCCAAGAAAACATAATGGGTTCAATCACAATCGTGTAGAAAAATGTATGAAATTACACATCTAAAAACGTTTCAACAGACTTCAATGATGGTTTTCTGTATAAAAATATTATATACATTTTGCTAAAGGTTTGTAATTGACCCCCATAATAGTTAATTAACCCTCTGTAGCAAGGAGACACATCAGACAGTACAGCCTACAGGAAGAGATTATCTATAACACACTGAAGTCATTAATGAGGAAGAATATATACTTTACCTTGCGGGGTGCTCACAGGTGTACCCAAGACAGTTTGGAATATATAAAGAAATATATAAATCGCCAAGTAGAAACAAGCCATGTTAGCTGTAGTCCACTCTCACAGAAAATGACTGTGCTGACTGGCTGCAGCTGAGGTATAATAGTGAGTGATGTCACTGTTGTATTGTGTGAAGTTGTGATATTGTGACATCATTTCCTTTGGCATCATCTGACCAAACAGATTTACCCACTGATAATTATTAATCTGTTTTTTATAATAGCATAGGGTTTTGTAATCCCTTGTTCTGTAAAATGATATTAATATGTCAAGGAATATTATCTATATTTTATTATAGGGTATAATTTTATAATTTTTATCATAATACATATGCTACAATACATTGTGATGCTAAGTATCTATACACTGGTAATAATCAAATTATCATAAAACAAGCTATTGAGCTGTTGTTTGTTCCTTAGAGAGCACTTCTTTTACTGTTTTGTATTTCGGGCTGGACTGACCTTGTTAGGCGGGATCAGTCTGATATACTTCACAAAAGTTCTCCTATGTGAAAAGCCCAATTGGGCTAAAAGAGGCTGCTCCTAGGTTGTAAATCGCCATAGAATAAGTTATTGAGCGCTTATAGAGAGCGCTTCTCTTTCTGTATGTATTAATAATCACATTATCCTCAGCTTCTATAAAATGGTAACAAAAATACTGCCCTCTGAATTGATACTGAGGGCATTGTTTAGTATACTGTGGGCAGAAAGATTCCCAAGTAGGGTAACATGTCCGCCTGCATACACAGGGAGAGAAGCATCATTCACTGCTGGAATTTATCATTGCACAAACAATGTCTTGTACATCAAGGGCCACTGCTCTCATACAACCGATTTCATGAGAGGAAGGCTTGTCAATCATGTGTTTTTGTAATGTTTTCAGTCTGTCACAGGTTAGAAAGCAACATTATAAACAAGGATGGTTCATGGGGGCTGTGTTGGATCTCAGGGCCCTGAACAACTCCTTATCTTCAAGTTCAAGATTAAGGGGCCGATTTATCATGGCCCGAATGGGGCCAAATACCCCTGTTTCCGCAAGAGCCTTCAGGCTCGCCAGAAACACGAGGCATCAAGCTCCATTCAGAGCTTGATAATTCGGCCCCTAGGTGTCTTCTGCTTCTAATCAATCTAATAACACAGGATATATATCTTCTGTGACTAGATCTTATGGATGCTTATTTCACATCCCCATAGCAAATGCAGTTCTTGGCTTTTCAGCAGCAAGTTAGCATTTCCAGTCTGCTGTCCTTCCATTTGGTATTTGTATAATTTACAAATTAGAGAGACAATTATAACCTAACCCATATTTGGTAAAATCCTTGGCTACAGCAGTCTTTAGTACTGGCTAACTGGCGGCCTAAGGGCTACATGCGCTCCTCTACACTTACTTTTGCAGCTCCAGGGAAAAATCAGAAATAACAATGACCCACTGATAGCTCAGGGTGCGCTATATCAATATTGCAGGCTCATGCTAAGACTAGCGCACAATCTGGTATTACAGGTCCACGGTAAAAAATAATTACCATGTTTAGCATGGCCAAAATCTCTTTAGCGTACCATATACTTTCAATGTATAGAAAGGTCGTGATAAACATCCCTCATATTACAAATTGTAACTTATTTGGTAGGCTTGAGCTCAAAAATTAGTGAGACTTTAGACCTAATGTAAAGTGTCAGGGCTAGAATAAAAGTATAAAAAACATCTACATATATATTAAATATAAAGTTTATGTTTGCTATTGAAATAAATGTATTAAAAAGTGTTTTAAAGGGATATGGTATATAACTGACTGTTTGACATATCTACTGTATGTATTTATATATAACTATATATACATAAATATATATTGTGCTCACTCCTGTGGAGTTATTATGAGTCAGCACTGATTGGGTAAAATGCAAGTCTATCAAAAGAACTTAAATTAGGGGGCTGTCAGAAGATGCTTAGATACAAGGTAATCACAAAGGTAAAAAGTATATTAAGTAACAGTGTTGGTTAAACAAAACTGGTGAATGGATAATAAAGGGATTATCTATCTTTTTAAACAATACAAATTTTGGAGTAGACCTTTAAAGGGACATTAAACACTTTGGGATTGTAGTATAAAATGTTAATTATTTGTAATTAAAAAAACCTTTGCAATATATTTGTGTGTAATTAATATTTTCATATCATCTTTAGTAATTTTATAATTAACATTTTTTTTTAAATGTTCAAACACTTCACTGCAATCATAAATTAACATTCTCATACCCTGGCTCCTCCCTGGAATTACCAAGCCACGCCCACAGCCTGCCCAACAATACAAAGACACTTGTGACTCCTACTTCTGCATCTCCAGAAACATCTTGACTTTGCCACCATTCTTCCTGTCCGATTACTAAAATCTAGGGAGATATTGTACAAGCTTAAATATTTAAATGTGTGATTTGAGCAATATTTCTAACTTTGGCCTAGATTTGGAGTTTGGCGTTAGCCGTGAAAACCAGCGTTAGAGGCTCCTAACGCTGGTTTTAGGCTACCTCCGGTATTTGGAGTCACTCAAAATAGGGTCTAACGCTCACTTTTCAGCCGCGACTTTTTCATACCGCAGATCCCCTTACGTAAATTGCGTATCCTATCTTTTCAATGGGATTTTTCTAACTCCGGCATTTAGAGTCGTGTCTGAAGTGAGCGTTAGACATGTAACGACAATACTCCAGCCGCAGGAAAAAAGTCAGTAGTTAAGAGCTTTCTGGGCTAACGCCGGTTTATAAAGCTCTTAACTACTGTGCTCTAAAGTACACTAACACCCATAAACTACCTATGTACCCCTAAACCGAGGTCCCCCCACATCGCCGACACTCTATTAATTTTTTTTAACCCCTAATCTGCCGACCGCCACCTACGTTATACTTATGTACCCCTAATCTGCTGCCCCTAACACCGCCGATCCCTATATTATATTTATTAACCCCTAATCTGCCCCCTACAACGTCGCCGCCAGCTACCTACACTTATTAACCCCTAATCTGCCGACCGCAAAGCGCCGCCACCTACGTTATCCTTATGTACCCCTAATCTGCTGCCCCTAACACCGCCGACCCCTATATTATATTTATTAACCCCTAATCTGCCCCCCACAACGTCGCCTCCACCTGCCTACACTTATTAACCCCTAATCTGCCGACCGGAGCTCACCGCTATTCTAATAAATGTATTAACCCCTAAAGCTAAGTCTAACCCTAACACTAACACCCCCCTAAGTTAAATATAATTTTAATCTAACGAAATTAATTAACTCTTATTAAATAAATTATTCCTATTTAAAGCTAAATACTTACCTGTAAAATAAATCCTAATATAGCTACAATATAAATTATAATTATATTATAGCTATTTTAGGATTAATATTTATTTGACAGGCAACTTTGTAATTATTTTAACCAGGTACAATAGCTATTAAATAGTTAAGAACTATTTAATAGCTACCTAGTTAAAATAATTACAAAATTACCTGTAAAATAAATCCTAACCTAAGTTACAATTAAACCTAACACTACACTATCATTAAATTAATTAAATAAACTACCTACAATTACCCTAACACTACACTATCAATAAATTAATTAAATACAATTCCTACAAATAACTACAATGAAATAAACTAGCTAAAGTACAAAAAATAAAAAAGAACTAAGTTACAAAAAATAAAAAAATATTTACAAACATAAGAAAAATATTACAACAATTTTAAACTAATTACACCTACTCTAAGCCCCCTAATAAAATAACAAAGACCCCCAAAATAATAAATGCCCTACCCTATTCTAAATTACTAAAGTTCAAAGCTCTTTTACCTTACCAGCCCTGAACAGGGCCCTTTGCGGGGCATGCCCCAAGAAGTTCAGCTCTTTTGCCTGTAAAAAAAAAAACATACAATACCCCCCCCCAACATTACAACCCACCACCCACATACCCCTAATCTAACCCAAACCCCCCTTAAATAAACCTAACACTAAGCCCCTGAAGATCTTCCTACCTTATCTTCACCATACCAGGTTCACCGATCCGTCCTGAAGAGCTCCTCCGATGTCCTGATCCAAGCCCAAGCGGGGGGCTGAAGAGGTCCATGATCCGGCTGAAGTCTTCATCCAAGCGGGAGCTGAAGAGGTCCATGATCCGGCTGAAGTCTTCATCCAAGCGGGAGCTGAAGAGGTCCATGATCCGGATGAAGTCTTCTATCAACGGCATCTTCAATCTTCTTTCTTCCGGATCCATCTTGCAGACCTCCGACGCGGAACATCCTCTTCTCCCGACGCCTACTAGCCGAATGACGGTTCCTTTAAGGGACGTCATCCAAGATGGCGTCCCTCGAATTCCGATTGGCTGATAGGATTCTATCAGCCAATCGGAATTAAGGTAGGAATATTCTAATTGGCTGATGGAATCAACCAATTAGAATCAAGTTCAATCCGATTGGCTGATCCAATCAGCCAATCAGATTGAGCTCGCATTCTATTGGCTGATCGGAACAGCCAATAGAATGCGAGCTCAATCTGATTGGCTGATTCGTTACTGAGTCAAATAGTGCTTGAAAGGCATGGCATAGGAGGAGCAATAGAAACACGCGTCTTTATTCACAGGTGTTGTTTTCTTTTCAGACAGTAGTATTCAGTGTACAGATGCATACCACATATTCTACCTGTATTTGTTCACGCGGTCGCCCCTCCTAGCTGCCTCGTTCTTAGAGCGTCCAAACATCAGGGGTAAGTCAGGATGAGCAGGGGATCTGCTGTAAGGGCTGCCAAGCACGACGAGTCCAAACGCTCGTTTCGCTCCTTCAGTCAGTGCAGCATGGAGCTTCTTCCAGGTGCTAACGACACCTTGATTACCATCCCTTTTATTGGATGCCGGTTTCCAGAATCTTTTTCATTTGATAAAATTCATGTCAATCACAATTAGCCACTGCGTCGCTGTTACAATGTCTTTGCAATTGTTACTTTTAGATACAGCTATATGCAGGGCTTCTCATGTAACCAAGGGGAAGTATTCCATAGCAGAAATTGATTGAATACACTTCAATGTTTCAGATACATTGTGTATTCAATCAATTTCTGCTATGGAATACTTCACCTTGGTTACATGAGAAGCCCTGCATATAGCTGTATCTAAAAGTAACAATTGCAAAGACATTTTTGGTGGAAAAAGATTCTGGAAACCGGCATCCAATAAAAGGGATGGTAATCAAGGTGTCGTTAGCACCTGGAAGAAGCTCCATGCTGCACTGACTGAAGGAGCGAAACGAGCGTTTGGACTCGTCGTGCTTGGCAGCCCTTACAGCAGATCCCCTGCTCATCCTGACTTACCCCTGATGTTTGGACGCTCTAAGAACGAGGCAGCTAGGAGGGGTGACCGCGTGAACAAATACAGGTAGAATATGTGGTATGCATCTGTACACTGAATACTACTGTCTGAAAAGAAAACAACACCTGTGAATAAAGACGCGTGTTTCTATTGCTCCTCCTATGCCATGCCTTTCAAGCACTATTTGACTCAGTAACGATTGGGGTTCAAGTCTGAAGTAACTGGTCTCTATACACCGGGGACTGTATAACTGCATCCATTTTTGCATTAACGCTGCACCTGTTGGATTACAAATATCTGCAAATCTTAAACGGACTGTTTTTGGTCTATTTTCCCTGGTGCACCAGATAATAATCTCTTGGCCAGTACTTTATAACACTGTTTTGTGCGGGATCCACTGTATGAATGTGAATGTGTGTTTTGTGCATTTAGTTAATAAATATTTATATTGTTTTTGACATATAGGCTTTTTTGTGTATTCATTTAATTGTACAGTTGTGCTGGATTTACCTAGACTTTTGGGAATTTCTTATTGTGAAGTCCCCACTTCCTTTTCTATGTTGTTTCATATGTATTTTTCTAGGAAGCACCTGTTCTCTAGTGACTCATTTTATTAACTTATTAGTGTGCAACTCTTTTCTTGTGTCTTTTTGAATACTATTTATTATAGGGTTAGTGAGGCGGATTAGGGGTTAATAACTTTATTATAGTAGCGCTCAGGTCCGGTCGGCAGATTAGGGGTTAATAAGTGTAGGCAGATGGAGGCGACGTTGTGGGGGGCAGATTAGGGGTTAATAAATATAATATAGGGGTCGGCGATGTTAGGGCAGCAGATTAGGGGTACATAGGGATAATGTAAGTAGCGGCGGTTTACGGAGCGGCAGATTAGGAGTTAATAATAATATGCAGGGGTCAGCGATAGCGGGGGTGGCAGATTAGGGGTTAATAAGTGTAAGGTTAGGGGTGTTTAGACTCGGGGTACATGTTAGAGTGTTAGGTGCAGACGTAGGAAGTGTTTCCCCATAGCAAACAATGGGGCTGCGTTAGGAGCTGAACGCGGCTTTTTTGCAGGTGTTAGGTTTTTTTTCAGCTCAAACAGCCCCATTGTTTTCTATGGGAGAATCGTGCACGAGCACGTTTTTGAGGCTGGCCGCTTGCGTAAGCAACTCTGGTATCGAGAGTTGAAGCTGCGTTAAATATGCTCTACGCTCCTTTTTTGGAGCCTAACGCAGCCTTTATGTGGACTCTCAATACCAGAGTTAATTTTATGGTGCGGCCAGAAAAAAGCCGGCGTTAGCTACGCGGGTCTTTACCGACAAAACTCCAAATCTAGCCGTTTGTATTTAATGGTAATTAACATGTTAACTGAGTATCAACAAATACTTTAATACTGAAAATCAAAGAAGTCAGGGTTGTTGAATCTGAGAAGTTCAAACATTTTTTTCTAGTGAATTGTTTATTTGTAACCTATAGGTGGTGATGTTGTCACACAGATACATATGAAAAGCTTGGCCATAAATCTTCAACTTTTGCAAAAATAAACTTTATCTTCCCTTCTGAAAAAGGGAAAATAATATTGAATGACCTGTTATGTCTACAACACTGATAGAGAAATCCAGTAGCCAAAAGGTTGAGCGTTAGAGATGATTTAGTGTGCTGTGAAGCTGTATTACAAAAATGTTACTGTCAGAATTTGGTTAAAGGGACCGTCCACAATAGAATTGTTATTGTTTAAAAGATAGATAATCCCTTTATTACCCATTCCCCAGTTTTGCACAACCAACACAGTTATATTAATATACATTTTACCTCTGTGATTACTTTGTATCTAAGCATCTTCTGACAGCCCCCTGATCACATGACTTTGTATTTATTATCTATTGACTTGCAATTAGTACTGTTATGCTAACTCTTAAATAACTCCTCGGGCATGAACACAATGTTATCTATATGGCCCACATGAACTAGCAGTCTCCTGTTGTGAAAAGCAAGTACTAAAGCATGTGATTAAGAGGCTGCCAATATAGAGCCTTTGAAACGGGCAGAAATTTATAGGTTTAAATGTTATAAAGTATATTCATATAACAATGTTTTGAGTGCAAAGCGGGGGAATGGGTAGTAAGGGCATTATCTATCTTTTTAAACAATAACAATGTTTGTGTAGACTGCGCCTTTAAAGGTAAATGAAACCCAATGTTTTTCTTTCATGATTCAGAAAGAGCATGTGGGTTTTAAACAACGTTTTCTTTGTTTTCTTGGTATCTTTTGTTGAACAGCAGGGGCGTAAGCTTAGTAGCTGTCCCATTTCTGGAGCATTATATGGCAGCAGCTTTGCAAGAATGTTATACATTTGCCAGAGCACTAGAGGGCAGCACTATTTCCTGCCATGCAGCGCTCCAGATGCCAACCTCGATATCTATTTCACACAGAATATCATGGGAACAAAGCTCATTTGATAATAGAAAGACATTGGAAACTCTTTTAAAAACGGTCTGCTCTGTCTGATTCCCAAAAGAAAATGTTTAAGTTTCATATCCCTTTAACTGGAGGTTGATTACATTTAGATAGGAACATACAAAGAAACGCTGGTTTTCAATTGACTTTCACCTAGATTACGAGTTTTGCACTAAACAGAGTGCTAAACTAACGCCAAAAAGGTTTTGTTATTTCACCCTCATAGCGCTGCCATTACGAGTTACTGAAAAGCCTCCTTGTGCGTGCGATATGGTGGCGATAAGCCACGTACCTCACAAAATCCAAGGGCTGATTTCACGTGCTCGTGCAGGCTTTCCCCAATAGACAACAATGGGGAGAGAGTGTAAGAAAAAACACCTGAAGTGCGGAATGAAAAATTTCCGTAACGCAAACCCCATTGATGTCTATGGGGAAAAAAAGTTACGTTTAAACCTAACACCCTAACATAAACCCCAAATCTAAAAAACCCTAATCTGCCGCACGACATCTCCGACACCTAAATAAAGTTATTAACCCCTAATCTGCCACTCCCAACATTGCCGACACCTATGTAAAGTTAATAACCCCTATTCCACCACTCCCCGACATCACAGCCACTATAATAAAGTTATTAATCCCTAATCTGCCGCTCCTGACATTGCGAAACCTAAATAAAGTTATTAACCCCTAATCTGCTGCTCCTGACATTGCGACACCTAAATAAAGTTATTAACCCCTAATCTGCCACTCCCAACATTGCCGACACCTATGTAAAGTTAATAACCCCTATTCCACCACTCCCCGACATCACAGCCACTATAATAAAGTTATTAACCCCTATTCCGCTGCTCCCCAACTTTACTGACACTATAATAAAATTATTAACACTTAAAACCTCCGGCCTCCCACATCTCCACAACTAAATAAACCTATTAACCCTTAAACCTCCGGCCTCCCACATCTTTGTCACTAAATAAACCTATTAACCCCTAAACTGCCAGCCCTCACATCGCAAAACACTAAATTAAACTATTACCCCTAAACCTAACGCCCCCCCTAAATTTAAATTAAAATTACAATATAACTATATTTAAATAAATAAAAACTTACCTCTGAAATAAAAATAAACCTAACATTAAACTATAAATGAACCTAACCTAACTATTCTAATAAAATAAAAAATACTACCAATTAAAAAAATCTAAATTACAAATTTAAAAAAAGCCTAACACTACAAAAAAAAATCTACAATTACAGAAAATAATAAACACTAGATTACGAAAAATAAAAAACACTAAGCTTACAAAAAATAATAAACAAAATGATCAAAAATAAAAACAATTACACCTAATCTAATAGCCCTATAAAAATAAAAAAGCCCCCCCAAAATAAACCCCCATATAGCCTACAGTAAACTACCAATATTCCTTAAAAGGGCCTTTTGTAGGGCATTGCTATAAGTTATCTCTTTTACCTGTAGAAAAAATACAAAGTCCCCCCAACAGTAAAACCCACCTCCCAACCAACCCACCAAAATAAAAAATCTAAGCTACCCATTGCCCCTAAAGGGACATTTGCATGGACATTGTCCTTAAAAGGACATTCAGCTCTTTTTCAAAAGCCCAAACCCTAATCTGAAAAAAAAAACCACCCCATAAACCCCCCAAAAACCTAACAATAACCCCAGAATATCTACTCACGGTTGCTGAAGTCCGGACATCCAGGCGTCGAGAAGTCTTCATCCAGGCAGCGACATCTTCATGCATCACAGGAGCGTCTTCTATCTTCATCCCGGTGGAACGGCGAAGACATCCAGCGCAGAGCGTCCGCTTTATACAGTCACCGCTGTACACTGAAGCTTCAATGCAAGGTAGTCGTTTCAAAAAGGTGTACCTTGCATTCCTATTGGCTGATTTGATTCTTCAAATTCAAATCAGGCTTTAGGATGAGAGCTTCTAAAATCCTATTGACTGTTCAAAACCGCCAATAGGATGAGAGCTACTGAAATCCTATTGGCTGATTTGAACAGGGATTAATAGGTTTATTTAGTGGCAGAGATGTGGGAAGACAAAGGTTTAGGAGTTAATAGGTTTATTTAATTGCAGAGATGTGGGAGGCCAGAGGTTTAGGGGTTAATAACTTTATTATAGTGGCGGCGATGTCGGGAGCGGCGGAATAGGGGTTAATACATTTTTTATTAGTGTCTGTGATGTTGGGAACGGCAGATCAGGGGTTAATAAAACATTTTTAATAGTTGCGATGTGTGTGTGTGGCAGATTAGGGGTTAATAAGTTTTAAATAGTGTTTGCGATGCGGAAGGGTGGCGGTTTAGAGGTTAATAGGTAGTTTATGGTTGTTAGTGTACTTTGTAACACTTTAGTTATGAGTTTTGTGAAACATTTTTGTGGCGCAAAACTCATAGCTACTGCCTGGTCTTTATGTATGATGCTAGGTAGAAGGGATTGAAGCCTTGAAGCTAGAATGGACGTAAATATTTTGTATTCTGTATTTAACAAGGCTATAGGCCTGTATGATTCTTTCTTATCAGGGTCCTTCCCTTGTTTTAGAATTAAGGTGGTATAGGAAGCAGCAAAACTGGAAGAGGCCAAATTACCTTCAATATACATATCATTAAAAAGTGAGGCTAAGGGCAGAGGGTTCCTACAGCACCGCAGCAGGGTTACCTTGTTATTCTGTGATGGAGGGAGGCAATATTCTGCCAAAATCCACTCTAGTAGATAAAAACATCCCATATTTCAATAGATGGTTTGAATATCTTCAATTGTCCCACTTTATTAAATTTCACAAAGACAAAGCTAACATTACTAGGAGCCTCAACTCCTTCGAGATGCTTTGTTGGTCTACACAGCCAACGAGAGGCACGCTTTCATCGATTTATAAACTTTTATTAACCATACACTCCAAAAAAAAACCACCATACACCAGAGTTTGGGAAGCAGAGTTGGGCTTCATTTTCCCCCCAGAGACCTGGGACACCATTTTCCAACAAATGGGTAAAGCACCATCCTCAATGAGTATCACTGAGACAAATATGAAACTCTTGGGCAGATGGTATCTCCACCCAAGTAGGCTAGCTAAGATCTACGGGTCCACTGACCCCTTATGCTGGAGGGACTGCAAACAGACAGG
The DNA here is from genome assembly GCF_027579735.1 of Bombina bombina. Taxonomy (NCBI): domain Eukaryota; kingdom Metazoa; phylum Chordata; class Amphibia; order Anura; family Bombinatoridae; genus Bombina; species Bombina bombina. The sequence goes on along the minus strand of NC_069499.1, from coordinate 100,970,379 downwards.
CACACTATATCATATCTGGTGGGAATGCCCTACACTTCAACCCTTTTGGCGAAATATACATAGAGAGATCCAGAAAGCCCTCTCCCACGAGATTCCCTATGACCCTTTGGTACTGTTATTTAACAAGCCCTCTAAGGTCAAATGCAAATATAAGTCTACGTTATTATATATTATGATTAGTAGCGCAAAACAACTGGTCCCAAGACTATGGAAGCAGAAGACGATACCCACCACAAGGGACTGGACACAGAATGTCACGCTCCTTCTATCCCTAGAAAAATATCATTATCTTAAGACTAACAGGCTTGACTTTTACTGCGCAATGTCTCTTTATTGGGAAACATATATTCATTCTACTGACGTGACCTCTCCCCATGCAATAGTCCCTAATGAAACTCTATCTTGACAGGACTGGCAATTAAAAGCTTTACAGACGTTCCAGCCAAGTTCTTATCCCGGTTTAAATGTTTTATTAGATTTTATGGCGTTATAATAATTGATGCACTCTGACACTCCAAGACTACTACATTGCGAACTTTATTTCACTTACTGATATCTCACTACCCAAGTCACGTAACACATTTTTCCCTTTCCTCCTTTGTTTTCTTTTTCTCTTCTCTTTCTTTTCTCCTTTTTCTGTAATTATAATAACTGTTGTTTGATTTTGAAAAAAAAAAAAAAAATTTGCAAGCTTTGTTTTCCAGAAAGCCCTTACCCAACAGGACACTACGGACTACCTTATATTTTCAATGTAGGCAGTAATGCCCTAAGCTTTCAGATTGCCTGTAAGATTTCTTCTTTTGTGATTTTCATTTTTGTCATACTGGCTTACATGTCTGTAAACATTTTTCATTTTATGTCAATAAAGCTTGTTTTAAAAAAAAAAAAAAAAAAAAAAAAAGTGAGGCTAAGTGTGTTTTAATTGCAGGAGATAGTATCTTATAGAATTCATTGGGATGAGCATCTGGGCCCGGGGCTTTGTTCAAGGAGAGGTCTTGAGAATTGATCTAGATACTTCTAGTTCAGAGATAGGAGAGTTGAGAGTTTCAACCATCTTGGATGCTAAAGTCGGGAAAGAAATTTTACTCCAAAATCCTTGCGATTAAGATTATTTGAAGTTTTAAAGAAATATAAACCTTGATAATAATCTGATAATAATCTGAGAATATGTTCAGGAGCTCCTCTGGGCTCGTTAAAATTTTACCTTCGCTTTGAAGAGAATCAATTAGATATGAACCTTTATCCCTCTTGACTAGACTTGCCAGAAGTTTTCTGGTTTTATTTCCATACTTGTAAAACTTGGCCTGAAATCTCATTTCTTTTTGCTAAGCTCTATATACAAGAAAAGAGTCCCTTTCCTTTAATGCAGATGTATATTTTGCCCAGCTCTCCAATATATTCTCTAGTAAATGATGATTATATGCGTTACAGACCTCAAAATTTCCTTTTCCCTTAGTTTAATTTTCTTTGTCCTGTTTATACTGTAAGCTAATACCCCCCCCCCCCCCCTAAGGACTGCCTTTGCGGCTTCCCAGAAAATAGCAGGACAATTGATATATTCTTGATTAAAAGAAACATATTCTTCAAACTTAGTTTTAAGACAATTTTTTTACTTAAAATCTGATGCCAGATAAAGGGGAAAATAGAACAGACGATTCCTAGAAGCAAGGTCACTAAGCTGAAAATCAATAAAGATGGGAGCATGATCCGATATACAAATAGGAAGAATCCCAGATGTTATTCCCATTTTACACAGCCTTTCATCTAACAAAAGTAAATCAATCCTAGAGAGGGACTTATGTGCCTTAGAGAGGCATGTGAAGTCTCTTGTGTCAGGATTCTGTGACCTCCACAAATCCCTAACCCTTAGATTTCGAAAAAGTCTAGTGAACAGTTTTGATTCTAAATGATCTCTTTTACTTCTAAGACCAAAGGAATTCTGTCTTAACCTGTCTAAGGGATACTGTGGTGCCATATTGAAATCCCCTCCTACTATCAGGTAGCCTTCCACATATGACATAATACTGGCCTGAATTGCCTTCCAATGTCTTAGATATTTTAATTTTTATCATTAGAAACCTCCCCTCTGTATCTGCGTTGGTATGAAGAACTTCATGATTTAATTTTTTCCCTAGAAGAATCGCAACACCTCCTTTCCTTTTCACACTGGAGGAGGCAAATACTTCTTTGACCCATGAACATTTAAGCTTGAGAACTTCTTCCAGTTTTAGATGTGTTTCCTGTAGGAAAGCAATATCTGTATTTATTTTTCTTAGATGAGAGATTATTGTTTTCCGTTTAATAGGGGATGTAATACCCCCAATATTCCAAGACGTTAACTTAAATCCACCTGCCACATCCACCATCTAAAAAAAAAGGAATGGGAAGAAGAGAAGAAAAAAAAAATAAAAAAAATAAAACAAGACAAAAAAACAAAGCAAAACAAAATAAAACATAGCAAAAAACAAAACAAAACAACAAAACAAAACAAAGCAAGACAAAACAAAACCAAAACAAGACAAAATAAAACAAAACAACACAGAACTCAAGCCAAACAAAAACAAGACAAAAACAAAACAGAAATAAAACAAAAATAAAAAACAAAAACAAAACAAGACAACAATGTTTCCCATACCTAGCCCCAGCTGGCCGTGGATCATACAAGGCCCCAGGGACAGCCCTCACAGGAACTGGCATATTTAAAAACCTTCATGGAAATAAGCTGAATTAATAAATACAAATTGCAGTCCCTATCTTATCCCGGGGAAAGCATCTGATCAATACATTTTTCTGCATCCCTAGCTGTTTCAAAAAGATGTGTGTGATTGTCAATTGTTATTTTCAGTCTGGCTGTATATTAAAGAGTAGCTCGGTAACCCTGATTGATTATTTTGGTGAAAATTAGGGCCAGTTCCCTCCTCTTAGCTGATGTCTCAGCTGAGAAATCTTGGAAAAGCATTATTTTAGCATCACCAAGGAATATAGGTTGATTTTTTTCTTAAAGATTGTAATAGTAAAAGTTTATCTTGGTAGTTTAGTACTTTGGCGATGATTGGCCTAGGCCTGGGGTTCCCTTTCTCAGTTGTTTTCCACCCTAGTCTGTGGGCTCTTTCTAAGACTTTTAGTGGTTGAGATTGTGGGATTTATAAGAGCTGTGGTATTGTGACTGTTAATAGCATGTTAAGATTTTAGTATTGTTTTTCTTCTGGGACCCCTATCACTCTAAGATTATTCCGCCTAGTGTGGTTCTCTAAATCTTCTAGCTTGGTCTGTTCTTTTAAAAGCTTGGAATTTATCATTTCTATCTTTGAGTTATGACCTCCCATGATGTCCTCAAGGTCAGAAATTCTTTGTTCTGCCTCAGACAGTCTGTTAGAAAATTGACGTATTTCAGTTGTTAATGAAAGGATGTCCTGCTTAATCTCATTTTTAAGAACGTCGAATTTAGGAGTCAAGGCTTCGGATATACAGTACTTGTAACTAATGATTGTAGATCTATTGGTTTGTTCATCTGCGGTGGGTTGGCACTGATGGAATGTATGTCTGCAGAGGTTTCCAAGGTGGCCTTGTTTCTTTTATCTCTTTGCCTTGCTGCCATAACTGAAGTCGCGTGATGTGATGTCGCGAATAGTTCGGCGGCGAATAGTTCCCGGCGAACATAGCATGTTCGCGGTTGCCACTACGGGCGAACATATGCGATGTTCGATCCACCCCCTATTCGTCATCATTGAGTAAACTTTGACCCTGTATCTCACAGTCTGCAAACACATTCCAGCCAATCAGCAGCAGACCCTCCCTCCCAGACCCTCCCAGCTCCTGAACAGCAGCCATTTTAGATTCATTCGGAAGCTGCATTGTTAGTGAGAGGAGGGACAGTGTAGCTGCTGGTGATTTAATAGGGAAATTGATAGCTAGGCTAGTGTATTCAGTGTCCACTACAGTCCTGAAGGACTCATCTGATCTCTGCTGTAAGCACAGCACCCCAAAAAGCCCTTTTTAGGGCTAGAACATAATTTTTTATTTATTTTTATTTTTTTCCTGTGTAATCTAATTGCAGCTGCCTGCCTGCCAAGTCACTTGCCCAGTGCCACCACTCATATCTGGTGTAACAGTAGTGTAAATTTAAGAAAAAAAACTTTTTTGACTGTGAAACATCAGTCTGCTAGTGTAATCTAATTGCAGTTGCCTGCCTGCCAGCGTGTGTGCCAGGCTCACTTGCCCAGTGCCACCACTCATATCTGGTGTAACAGTAGTGTAAATTTAAAAAAAAAAACTTTTTTGACTGTGAAACATCAGTCTGCTAGTGTAATCTAATTGCAGTTGCCTGCCTGCCAGCATGTGTGCCAGGCCCACTTGCCCAGTGCCACACCACTTATATCTTGTGTAACAGTAGTGTACATTTAAAAAAAACAAAAAACTTTTTTGACTGTGAAACATCAGTCTGCTAGTGTAATGTAATTTCAGTTGCCTGCCTGCCAGCGTGTGTGCCAGACCCACTTGCCCAGTGCCACACCACTCATATCTGGTGTAACAGTAGTGTAAATTTAAAAAAAAAAAAACTTTTTTGACTGTGAAACATCAGTCTGCTAGTGTAATCTAATTGCAGTTGCCTGCCTGCCAGCGTGTGTGCCAGACCCACTTGCCCAGTGCCACACCACTCATATCTGGTGTAACAGTAGTGTAAATTTAAAAAAAAAAAAACTTTTTTGACTGTGAAACATCAGTCTGCTAGTGTAATCTAATTGCAGTTGCCTGCCTGCCAGCTTGTGTGCCAGGCCCACTTGCCCAGTGTCCCCACTCATATCTGGTGTAACAGTAGTGTAAATTTAAAAAAATAAAACTTTTTTGACTGTGAAACATCAGTCTGCTAGTGTAATCTAATTGCAGTTGCCTGCCTGCTAGCGTGTGTGCCAGGCCCACTTGCCCAGTGCCACCACTCATATCTGTTGTAACAGTAGTGTAAATTTAAAATAAAAAAACTTTTTTGACTTTGAAACATCAGTCTGCTAGTGTGATCTAATTGCAGTTGCCTGCCTGCCAGCATGTGTGTCAGGCCCACTTGCCCAGTGCCACCACTCATATCTGGTGTAACAGTAGTGTAAATTTAAAAAAATAAAACTTTTTTGACTGTGAAACATCAGTCTGCTAGTGTAATCTAATTGCAGTTGCCTGCCTACCAGCGTGTGTGCCAGGCTCACAGCGTATACTGTGCCCACTTGCCCAGTGCCCCCACTCATATCTGGTGTAACAGTAGTGTAAATTAAAAAAAAAAACTTTTTTGACTTTGAAACATCAGTCTGCTTGTGTAATCTAATTGCAGTTGCCTGCCTGCCAGCGTGTGTGCCAGGCCCACTTGCCCAGTGCCACCACTCATATCTGGTGTAACAGTAGTGTAAATTTAAAAAAAAAAATACTTTTTTGACTTTGAAACATCAGTCTGCTAGTGTAATCTAATTTCAGTTGCCTGCCTGCCAGCGTGTGTGCCAGGCCCACTTGCCCAGTGCCACCACTCATATCTGGTGTAACAGTAGTGTAAATTTAAAAAAAAAACTTTTTCGACTGTGAAACATCAGTCTGCTAGTGTAATCTAATTGCAGTTGCCTGCCTGCCAGCGTGTGTGCCAGGCTCACAGCGTATACTGTGCCCACTTGCCCAGTGCCCCCACTCATATCTGGTGTAACAGTAGTGTAAATTAAAAAACAAAAAACTTTTTTGACTGTGAAACATCAGTCTGCTTGTGTAATCTAATTGCAGTTGCCTGCCTGCCAGCGTGTGTGCCAGGCTCACAGCGTATACTGTGCCCACTTGCCCAGTGCCACCACTCATATCTGTTGTATCAGTAGTGTAAATTTAAAAACAAAAAACTTTTTGGACTGTGAAACATCAGTCTGCTTTTTTGTGTCCGGCTCACAGCGTATACTGTGCCCACTTGCCCAGTGACACCACTCATATCTTGTTTAATAGTAGCGTAAGTGTACATTAAAAAAAACAAAAAAACTTTTTGGACTGTGAAACATCAGTCTGCTTTTTTGTTTCAGGCTCACAGCTTATACTGGGCCCACTTGCCCAGTGACACCACTCATATCTTGTTTAATAGTAGTGTAAGTGTACATTTAAAAACAAAAAACACTTTTTGGACTGTGAAACATCAGTCTGCTTTTTAGTTTCAGGCTGACAGCTTATACTGGGCCCACTCGCCCAGTGCCACCACTCATATCTTGTTTAATAGTAGTGTAAGTGTACATTTAAAAAAATTAAAACTTTTTGGACTGTGAAACATCAGTCTGCTTTTTTGTGTCAGGCTCACAGCGTATACTGTGCCCACTTGCCCAGTGCCACCACTCATTTCTTGTTTAATAGTAGTGTAAGTGTACATTTAAAAAAAAACAAAAAACTTTTTGGACTGTGAACATTTGGGGAAGTTCGCATTCGCTGTTCGCGAACCCAAATAATTTTTAGGTTCGCGACATCACTATACATAAAGTGCCAAACCATAGCTGAGAGTGTCTTAAGTAATGAAAACATACTTACCGAAAGACACCCATCCACATATATACCAGGCTCACTTGCCCAGTGCCACCACTCATATCTGGTGTAACAGTAGTGTAAATTTAAAAAAAAAAACTTTTTTGACTGTGAAACATCAGTCTGCTAGTGTAATCTAATTGCAGTTGCCTGCCTGCCAGCGTGTGTGCCAGGCCCACTTGCCCAGTGCCACACCACTTATATCTTGTGTAACAGTAGTGTAAATTTAAAAAAAAAAAAAACTTTTTTGACTGTGAAACATCAGTCTGCTAGTGTAATGTAATTTCAGTTGCCTGCCTGCCAGCGTGTGTGCCAGACCCACTTGCCCAGTGCCACACCACTCATATCTGGTGTAACAGTAGTGTAAATTTAAAAAAAAACAACTTTTTTGACTGTGAAACATCAGTCTGCTAGTGTAATCTAATTGCAGTTGCCTGCCTGCCAGCGTGTGTGCCAGACCCACTTGCCCAGTGCCACACCACTCATATCTGGTGTAACAGTAGTGTAAATTTAAAAAAAAAAAAACTTTTTTGACTGTGAAACATCAGTCTGCTAGTGTAATCTAATTGCAGTTGCCTGCCTGCCAGCTTGTGTGCCAGGCCCACTTGCCCAGTGTCCCCACTCATATCAGGTGTAACAGTAGTGTAAATTTAAAAAAATAAAACTTTTTTGACTGTGAAACATCAGTCTGCTAGTGTAATCTAATTGCAGTTGCCTGCCTGCCAGCGTGTGTGCCAGGCCCACTTGCCCAGTGCCACCACTCATATCTGTTGTAACAGTAGTGTAAATTTAAAATAAAAAAACTTTTTTGACTTTGAAACATCAGTCTGCTAGTGTGATCTAATTGCAGTTGCCTGCCTGCCAGCGTGTGTGTCAGGCCCACTTGCCCAGTGCCACCACTCATATCTGGTGTAACAGTAGTGTAAATTTAAAAAAATAAAACTTTTTTGACTGTGAAACATCAGTCTGCTAGTGTAATCTAATTGCAGTTGCCTGCCTACCAGCGTGTGTGCCAGGCTCACAGCGTATACTGTGCCCACTTGCCCAGTGCCCCCACTCATATCTGGTGTAACAGTAGTGTAAATAAAAAAAAATAAAACTTTTTTGACTGTGAAACATCAGTCTGCTAGTGTAATCTAATTGCAGTTGCCTGCCTACCAGCGTGTGTGCCAGGCTCACAGCGTATACTGTGCCCACTTGCCCAGTGCCCCCACTCATATCTGGTGTAACAGTAGTGTAAATTTAAAAAAATAAAACTTTTTTGACTGTGAAACATCAGTCTGCTAGTGTAATCTAATTGCAGTTGCCTGCCTACCAGCGTGTGTGCCAGGCTCACAGCGTATACTGTGCCCACTTGCCCAGTGCCACCACTCATTTCTTGTTTAATAGTAGTGTAAGTGTACATTTAAAAAAAAACAAAAAACTTTTTGGACTGTGAACATTTGGGGAAGTTCGCATTCGCTGTTCGCGAACCCAAATAATTTTTAGGTTCGCGACATCACTATACATAAAGTGCCAAACCATAGCTGAGAGTGTCTTAAGTAATGAAAACATACTTACTGAAAGACACCCATCCACATATATACCAGGCTCACTTGCCCAGTGCCACCACTCATATCTGGTGTAACAGTAGTGTAAATTTAAAAAAAAAAACTTTTTTGACTGTGAAACATCAGTCTGCTAGTGTAATCTAATTGCAGTTGCCTGCCTGCCAGCATGTGTGCCAGGCCCACTTGCCCAGTGCCACACCACTTATATCTTGTGTAACAGTAGTGTAAATTTAAAAAAAAAAAAAACTTTTTTGACTGTGAAACATCAGTCTGCTAGTGTAATGTAATTTCAGTTGCCTGCCTGCCAGCGTGTGTGCCAGACCCACTTGCCCAGTGCCACACCACTCATATCTGGTGTAACAGTAGTGTAAATTTAAAAAAAAAAACTTTTTTGACTGTGAAACATCAGTCTGCTAGTGTAATCTAATTGCAGTTGCCTGCCTGCCAGCGTGTGTGCCAGACCCACTTGCCCAGTGCCACACCACTCAAATCTGGTGTAACAGTAGTGTAAATTTAAAAAAAACCAAACTTTTTTGACTGTGAAACATCAGTCTGCTAGTGTAATCTAATTGCAGTTGCCTGCCTGCCAGCTTGTGTGCCAGGCCCACTTGCCCAGTGTCCCCACTCATATCAGGTGTAACAGTAGTGTAAATTTAAAAAAATAAAACTTTTTTGACTGTGAAACATCAGTCTGCTAGTGTAATCTAATTGCAGTTGCCTGCCTGCCAGCGTGTGTGCCAGGCCCACTTGCCCAGTGCCACCACTCATATCTGTTGTAACAGTAGTGTAAATTTAAAATAAAAAAACTTTTTTGACTTTGAAACATCAGTCTGCTAGTGTGATCTAATTGCAGTTGCCTGCCTGCCAGCGTGTGTGTCAGGCCCACTTGCCCAGTGCCACCACTCATATCTGGTGTAACAGTAGTGTAAATTTAAAAAAATAAAACTTTTTTGACTGTGAAACATCAGTCTGCTAGTGTAATCTAATTGCAGTTGCCTGCCTACCAGCGTGTGTGCCAGGCTCACAGCGTATACTGTGCCCACTTGCCCAGTGCCCCCACTCATATCTGGTGTAACAGTAGTGTAAATTAAAAAAAAAACCTTTTTTGACTGTGAAACATCAGTCTGCTTGTGTAATCTAATTGCAGTTGCCTGCCTGCCAGCGTGTGTGCCAGGCCCACTTGCCCAGTGCCACCACTCATATCTGGTGTAACAGTAGTGTAAATTTAAAAAAAAAAAAATACTTTTTTGACTTTGAAACATCAGTCTGCTAGTGTAATCTAATTTCAGTTGCCTGCCTGCCAGCGTGTGTGCCAGGCCCACTTGCCCAGTGCCACCACTCATATCTGGTGTAACAGTAGTGTAAATTTAAAAAAATAAAACTTTTTTGACTGTGAAACATCAGTCTGCTAGTGTAATCTAATTGCAGTTGCCTGCCTGCCAGCGTGAGTGCCAGGCTCACAGCGTATACTGTGCCCACTTGCCCAGTACCCCCACTCATATCTGGTGTAACAGTAGTGTAAATTAAAAAAAAAAAAACTTTTTTGACTGTGAAACATCAGTCTGCTTGTGTAATCTAATTGCAGTTGCCTGCCTGCCAGCATGTGTGCCAGGCCCACTTGCCCAGTGCCACCACTCATATCTGGTGTAACAGTAGTGTAAATTTAAAAAAAAAAAAACTTTTTTGACTTTGAAACATCAGTCTGCTAGTGTAATCTAATTGCAGTTGCCTGCCTGCCAGCGTGTGTGCCAGGCCCACTTGCCCAGTGCCACCACTCATATCTGGTGTAACAGTAGTGTAAATTTAAAAAAAAAACTTTTTCGACTGTGAAACATCAGTCTGCTAGTGTAATCTAATTGCAGTTGCCTGCCTGCCAGCGTGTGTGCCAGGCTCACAGCGTATACTGTGCCCACTTGCCCAGTGCTCCCACTCATATCTGGTGTAACAGTAGTGTAAATTTAAAAAAAAAAACTTTTTTGACTTTGAAACATCAGTCTGCTAGTGTAATCTAATTGCAGTTGCCTGCCTGCCAGCGTGTGTGCCAGGCCCACTTGCCCAGTGCCACCACTCATATCTGGTGTAACAGTAGTGTAAATTTAAAAAAATAAAACATTTTTGACTGTGAAACATCAGTCTGCTAGTGTAATCTAATTGCAGTTACCTGCCTACCAGCGTGTGTGCCAGGCTCACAGCGTATACTGTGCCCACTTGCCCAGTGCCCCCACTCATATCTGGTGTAACAGTAGTGTAAATTAAAAAACAAAAAACTTTTTTGACTGTGAAACATCAGTCTGCTTGTGTAATCTAATTGCAGTTGCCTGCCTGCCAGCGTGTGTGCCAGGCTCACAGCGTATACTGTGCCCACTTGCCCAGTGCCACCACTCATATCTGTTGTATCAGTAGTGTAAATTTAAAAACAAAAAACTTTTTGGACTGTGAAACATCAGTCTGCTTTTTTGTGTCCGGCTCACAGCGTATACTGTGCCCACTTGCCCAGTGACACCACTCATATCTTGTTTAATAGTAGTGTAAGTGTACATTAAAAAAAACAAAAAAACTTTTTGGACTGTGAAACATCAGTCTGCTTTTTTGTTTCAGGCTCACAGCTTATACTGGGCCCACTTGCCCAGTGACACCACTCATATCTTGTTTAATAGTAGTGTAAGTGTACATTTAAAAACAAAAAAAACTTTTTGGACTGTGAAACATCAGTCTGCTTTTTTGTTTCAGGCTGACAGCTTATACTGGGCCCACTCGCCCAGTGCCACCACTCATATCTTGTTTAATAGTAGTGTAAGTGTACATTTAAAAAAATTAAAACTTTTTGGACTGTGAAACATCAGTCTGCTTTTTTGTGTCAGGCTCACAGCGTATACTGTGCCCACTTGCCCAGTGCCACCACTCATTTCTTGTTTAATAGTAGTGTAAGTGTACATTTAAAAAAAAAAAAAAAAAACTTTTTGGACTGTGAACATTTGGGGAAGTTCGCATTCGCTGTTCGCGAACCCAAATAATTTTTAGGTTCGCGACATCACTATACATAAAGTGCCAAACCATAGCTGAGAGTGTCTTAAGTAATGAAAACATACTTACCGAAAGACACCCATCCACATATAGCAGATAGCCAAACCAGTACTGAAACAGTTATCAGTAGAGGTAATGGAATATGAGAGTATATCGTCAATCTGAATAAGGGAGGTAAGAGATGAATCTCTACGACCGATAACAGAGAACCTATGAAATAGATCTCCCGTGAGGAAAACCATTGCATTCAATAGGTGATACTTCCTTCACAACCCTCTGACATTCACTGTACTCTGAGAGGAATCGGGCTTCAAAATGCTGAGAAGCCCATATCAACGTAGAAATCTTAGCACAAACTTACTTCACCACCTCCATAGGAGGCAAAGTTTGTAAAACTGAATTGTGGGTGTGGTGAGGGGTGTATTTATAGGCATTTTGAGGTTTGGGAAACTTTGCTCCTCCTGGTAGGATTGTATATCCCATACGTCACTAGCTCATGGACTCTTGCCAATTACATGAAAGAAACTTTAAAGTTTAAACTACCAATTAAACTAATATAATAATTAAACTAAAATTAAACTAACTACCAATTAAATTAAACAAAACTACACATTAAAAAATCCTAACACTACTCTAAAAATTACAAACTGCTAGATTACGAGTTTTGTCGGTAAAGCTAACGCTCCTTTTTTTTCCAGCGCTTACTTTAAACAATGCTGGTATTACAAGTTTTCTGAATGACTGCGTTAGCCTCAGAAAAGTGAGCGTTGAGCAAATTTAGCTGGCTAAAACGTGCTCGTGCACGATCTCCCCATAGGAAACAATAGGGCTGAGACGGCTGAAAAAAAACAAAAAAGCAGCGTTCAGCTCCTAACGCAGCCCCATTGTTTCCTATGGGAAGAAATGTTCTAAGTCTACACCTCACACCCTAACATGAACCCCGAGTCTAAACACCCCTAACCTTACACTTATTAACCTCTAATCTGCCGCCCCCGACATCCTCGCCACCTACATTATATTATTAACCCCTAATCTGCCGCTCCGGACACCGCCACCACCTACATTATACCTATGAACCCCTAATCTGCTGCACCTAACATCGCCGACACCTACATTATATTTATTAACCCCTAATCTGCCGCTCCCAACGTCGCCGCCATCTACCTACAATTATTAACCTCTAATCCGCCGCCCCCAACGTCGCCGCTACTATATTAAATGTATTAACCCCTAAACCTAAGTCTAACCCTAACCATAACACCCCCCTAACTTAAATCTATTTTTAATAAATCTAAATAAAATTACTATAATTAAATAAATTATTCCTATTTAAATATAAATACTTACCTATAAAATAAACCCTAAGCTAGCTACAATATAACTAATAGTTACATTGTAGCTATTTTAGGATTTATTTTTATTTTACAGGCAACTTTGTATTTATTTTAACTAGGCACAATAGTTATTAAATACTTATTAACTATTTAATAACTACCTAGATAAAATAAATACAATTATACCTGTAAAATAAACCCTAACCTAAGTTACAATTACACCTAACACTACTCTATAATTAAATGAATTACCTAAACTACAATTAAATACAATTAAATTAAATAAACTAAATTACGAAAAAAACCCCCACTAAATTACAGAAAATAAAAAAGAAATTAGAATATTTTAAACTAATTACACCTACTCTAATCCCTCTAATAAAATAAAAAAGCCCCCCAAAATAATAAAATTCCCTACCCTACACTAAATTACAAATAGCCCTTAAAAGGGCTTTTTGTGGGGCAAGTAATCAGCTATTTTACCTGTAAAAAAAAATACAATACCCCCCAACATTAAAACCCACCACCCACTTACCCCTACTCTAAAACCCACCCAATCCCCCCTTAAAAAAAACCTAACACTAACCCCCTGAAGATCACCCTACCTTGAGCCGTCTTCACCCAGCCGAGCCGAAGTCTTCATCCAATTCGGCAAGAAGAGGTCCCCCAGAGGGTCCGAAGTCTTCATCCTATCCGGGCAGAAGAGGACATCCAGACCGGAAAAACTCTTCATCCAAGCGGCATCTTCTTTCTTCATCCTTCCGGAGCGGCACCATCTTGAAGACCTCTGACGTGGAACATCCTCCTAGACCAACGACTAGACGACGAATGACGGTTCCTTTAAATGGCGTCATCCAAGATGGCATCCCTCGAATTCTGATTGGCTGATAGGATTCTATCAGCAAATCAGAATTAAGGTAGGAAAAATCTTGATTCAATCCAATTGGCTGATCCAATCAGCCAATCGGATTGACCTCGCATTCTTTTGGCTGTTCCGATCAGCCAATAGAATGCAAGGTCAATCCGATTGGCTGATTGGATCTGCCAATTGGATTTTTCCTACCTTAATTCCGATTGGCTGATAGAATCCTATCAGCCAATCGGAATTCGAGGGACGTCATCTTGGATTACGTCATTTAAAGGAACCGTCATTCGTCGTCTAGTCGTCGGTCAAGGAGGATGTTCCGCGTCAGAGGTCTTCAAGAGGGTGCCGCTCCGGAAGGATAAAGAAAGAAGATGCCGCTTGGATGAAGTGTTCTTCCGGTCTGGATGTCCTCTTCTGCCCGGATAGGATGAAGACTTTGGACCCTCTGGAGGACCTCTTCTTTCCGGATTGGAAAGGGGGAGAGCAAAAGAGAGAGGAAGAGAGAGCAAAAGAGGTGGGAGAGAGAGCAAAAGAGAGGGGAGAGAGAGAGAGCAAAAGAGGGGGGAGAGAGAGTAAAAGACGGGAGAGAGAGAGAGCAAAAGAGGAGAGAGAGAGAGCAAAAGATGGGAGAGAGAGAGCAAAGGAGAAGAGAGAGAAAAAGAGAGGGGAGAGAGAGGGTGAAAAGAGGGGGAGAGAGAGCAAAAGACAGGGAGAGAGAGAGCAAAAGAGAGGGGAGAGAGAGCAAAAGAGGGGGGATTAAGCAAAAGAGAAGGGAGAGAGAGCGAAAGAGGGGGAAAGAGAGCAAAAGAGAGGGGGGAGAGAGAGCAAAAGAGGGGGGAGAGAGAGCAAAAGAGGGGAGAGAGAGAGCAAAAGAGGAGAGAGAGAGCAAAAGATGGGAGAGAGAGAGCAAAAGAGAAGAGAGAGAGAGAGAAAAAGAGAGGGGAGAGAGAGCAAAACAGGGTGAGAGAGTGCAAAAGAGGGGGAGAGAGAGCAAAAGAGGGGAGAGAGAGTGCAAAAAGAGAGGGGAGAGAGAACAAAAGAGAGAGGAGAGAGAGCAAAAGAGGGGAGAGAGAGAGCAAAAGAGGAGAGAGAGAGAGAGAAAAAGAGAGAACAAAAGAGGGGAGAGAGAGAACAAAAGAGAAAAGAGAGAGAGAGAGAAAAAAATAGGGGAGAGAGAGCAAAAGAGGATGAGAGAGAGCAAAAGAGAGGGAGATAAAGCAAAAGAGGGGAGAGAGAGAAAAAGAGGGGGGAAAGAGAGCAAAAGAGAGGGGGAGCGAGCAAAAGAGAGGGGAGAGAGAGTAAAAGAGGGGTAAGAGTGAGCAAAAGAGGGGGGAGAGAGAGAGCAAAAGAGAGAGGAGAGAGAGCAAAAGAGAGGAGAGAGAGAGAGCAGAAGAGGGGGGAGAGGGAGAGCAAAAGAAAGGGGAGAGAGAGCAAAAGATATACGGGAGAGAGTGCAAAAGAAAGGGGAGAGAAAGCAAAAGAGGAAGGAGAGAGAGCAAAAGAGGGAGAGAGAGAGCAAAAGAGAAGGGGAGAGAGAGCAAAAGAGAGGGGAGAGAGAGCAAAAGAGGGGAGAGAGAGCAAAAAAAGGAGAAAGAGATCAAAAGAGGGGCGAAGAGAGAGAAAAAGAGGGGGAAGAGAGAGCAAAAGAGAGAGTGGAGAGAGAGCAAAAGAGCGAGGGAGAGAGAGCAAAATAGAGGGGGAAAATAGAGCAAAAGAGAGAGGGAGAAAGAGAGCAAAATAGAGGGGAGAGAGAGCAAAAGAGAGGGGAGAGGACAAAAAATGGGGGAGAGAGAGCAAAAGAGAGGGGGAGAGAAAGAGAGAAAGAGCAAATGAGAGGGAGAGAGAGCAAAATAGAGGGGGAGAGAGAGCAAAAGAGAGGGGGAGAAGAGAGAGCAAAAGAGAGTGCGGGGGAGAAAGAGCAAAAGAGAGGGGGGAGAGAGGTGTGAGACTGAGTGGTCCTGAAAATAAAGATATTTATTTACATTAAAACAGAATATAACAGAGAGAGAGAGCAAAATAGGGTGAGAGAGAGCAAAAGAGGGGGAGAGAGCAAAAGAGTGTAGAGAGAGAGCAAAAGAAAGGGGAGAGAGAGCAAAAGAGGGGGAGAGAGCAAAAGAGGGGGAGAGAGAGCAAAAGAGAGGGGAGATAGAGCAAAAGAGAGGGGGGAGAGAGAGGAAAAGAAAGGGGGGGGAAGAGTGCAAAAGAGAAGAGGGAGAGAGCAAAAGAGAGGGGAGAGAGAGCAAAAGAGAGTGGAGAGAGTGCAAAAGAGGGGGAGAGAGCAAAAGAGAGGGGAGAGAGAGCAAAAGGGGGAGATAGAAAAAGAGTGGGAGAGAGAGAAAAGGAGAGGGGAGAGAGAGCAAAAGACAGGGTAGAGAGAGCAAATGCGGGAGGAGAGTAAGCAAAAGAGATGGGAAGAAAGAGCAAAAGAGGGCGAAGACAGAGCAAAAGAGGGGGAAGAGAGAGCAAAAGAGGGGGGGGGGGGGGAGAGAGCAAAAGAGGGGGGGGGGAGAGCAAAAGAGAGAAGAGAGAGAGCAGAAGAGGGGGGAGAGGGAGAGCAAATGAGAGTAGAGAGAACAAAAGAGAGGCGGGAGAGAGTGCAAAAGAGAGGGGGGAGAGAGAGAGAGAAAAAGAGAGGGGAGAGAGAGCAAAAGAGTGTGAGAGAGAGCAAAACAGGGGGAGAGAGCAAAAGAGGGTACAGAGAGAGAGCAAAAGAGAGGGGAGAGAGAGCAAAAGAGGGGGAATCCCAGTGGAAATGAATGCTGCAGTAGAATTCCAATTGTTAACCTCAAATAAAACAGATCAATGCTGCCAATGGTGAAGTCCTGTGATACTACAGGGTTAATTCACATGTAAGTTGTATACTCAAGAGAAAGCAAAATAGAGGGGAAGAAAGAGCAAAAGAGGGCGAAGAGAGAGCAAAAGAGGGGGAAGAGAGAGCAAAAGAGGGGGGGGAGAGAGAGCAAAAGAGGGGGGGAGAGAGCAAAAGAGAGAAGAGAGAGAGCAGAAGAGGGGGAGAGGGAGAGCAAATGAGAGTAGAGAGAACAAAAGAGAGGCAGGAGAGAGTGCAAAAGAGATGGGGAGAGATCAAAAGAGAGGAGAGGGAGAGCATAAGAGGGGGGAGAGAGAGCAAAAGAGGGGGAGAGAGAGCAAAAGAGGGGGGAGAGAGAGCAAAAGAGGGGGAGAGAGAGCAAAAGAGGGGAGATATAGAGCAAAAGACAGGGGAGATAGAGCAAAAGAAGGGAGAGAGAGAGCAAAAGAGAAGAGAGAGAGCAAAAGAAAAGAGAGAGAGAAAAAGAGAGGGGAGAGAGAACAAAAGAGGGTGAGAGAGAGCAAAACAGGGGGAGAGAGCAAAATAGGGTAGAGAGAGAGAGCAAAAGAAAGGGGAGATAGAGCAAAAGAGAGGGGAGAGAGAGCAAAAGAGAGTGTAGAGAGAGCAAAAGAGGGGGTATCCCAGTGGAAACGAATGCTGCAGTAGAACTCCAATTGTTAACCTCAAATAAAACAGATCAATGCTGCCAATGGTGAAGTCCTGTGAGACTACAGGGTTAATTCACATGTAAGTTGTATACTCAAATACTGCAGAGCTTTACATCACTGGGATCACTTATGCACATTTGGAGTTGGGATTTAAGGGCCGAAATTTCATTGTGCGGGCGGACATGATCCAATATTGCGGATCATGTCTGCTGCACATCGATAAATGTCGACAGCATACGCTCTCTGCATTTATCCTTGCACCAGTAGTTCTTGTGAACTGCTGGTGCAAATTCGCGGCCAATCAGCCGCTAGCAGCAGGTGTCAATCAACCCGATCGTATTTGATCGGGTTGATTTCTGGGGATGTCTTTTAACCGCTGCTTCCTAACTTGTGTTTCCGGCAAGACATGAGCACAAAGGAGGGGGGAGAGTTGCAAAAGAGATGGGGGGGAGAGCAAAAGAGAGGGGAAGAGAGAGAAAAAGAGGTGGGAGAGAGCAAAAGAGAGGGGAGAGAGAGAGAGCAAAAGAGGGGGGGGGAGAGCAAAAGAGGAGAGAGAGAGAGCAAAAGAGGAGAGAGAGCAAAAGATGGGAGAGAGAGAGCAAAAGAAAAGAGAGAGAAAAAGAGAGGGGAGAGAGAGCAAAACAGGGTGAGAGAGTGCAAAAGTGGGGGAGAGAGAGCAAAAGAGGGGAGAGAGAGAGCAAAAGAGAGGGGAGAGCAAGCAAAAGAGGGGGGTTAAGCAAAAGAGAAGGGAGAGAGAGCAAAAGAGGGGGGAGAGAGAGCAAAAGAGAGGGGGGAGAAAGAGCAAAAGAGGGGGGAGAGAGAGCAAAAGAGGGGAGAGAGAGAGCAAAAGAGGAGAGAGAGAGCAAAAGATGGGAGAGAGAGAGCAAAAGAGAAGAGAGACAGAAAAAGAGAGGGGAGAGAGAGCAAAACAGGGTGCGAGAGTGCAAAAGAGGGGGAGAGAGAGCAAAAGAGGGGAGAGAGAGAGCAAAAGAGAGGGGAGAGAGAGCAAAAGAGGGGGGATTGAGCAAAAGAGAAGGGAGAGAGAGCAAAAGAGGGGGGAGAGAGAGCAAAAGAGAGGGGGGAGAGAGAACAAAAGAGAGAGGAGAGAGAGCAAAAGAGGGGAGAGAGAGAGCAAAAGAGGAGAGAGAGAGAGAGAGAGAGAGAGAGAGAGAGAGAGAGAGAGAGAGAGAAAGAGAGAGAAAGAGAGAGCAAAAGAGGGGAGAGAGAGAGCAAAAGAGAAAAGAGAGAGAGAGAAAAAGATAGGGGAGAGAGAGCAAAAGAGGATGAGAGAGAGCAAAAGAGAGGGGGATAAAGCAAAAGAGGGGAGAGATAGAGCAAAAGAGGGGGAGAGAGAGCAAAAGAGGGGGAGAGAGAGCAAAAGAGAGGGGTAGAGAGAGCAAAAGAGAGGGATGAGAAAGTGCATAAGTGAAGGGGAGAGAGCAAAAGAGAGGGCAGAGAGAGCAAAAGAGGGGGGAGAGAGTGCAAAAGAGGGGGAGAGAGCAAAAGAGATGGGAGAGAGAGAAAAAGAGGGGGTATTGAGCAAAAGAGACGGGAGAGAGAGCAAAAGAGGGGGGGAGAGAGCAAAAGAGAGGGGGGGGGGGAGAGAGAACAAAAGAGAGAGGAGAGAGAGCAAAAGAGGGGAGAGAGAGAGCAAAAGAGGAGAGAGAGAGAGAGAGAGAAAGAGAGAGAAAGAGAGAGCAAAAGAGGGAAGAGAGAGAGCAAAAGAGAAAAGAGAGAGAGAGAAAAAGATAGGGGAGAGAGAGCAAAAGAGGAGGAGAGAGAGCAAAAGAGAGGGAGATAAAGCAAAAGAGGGGAGAGAGAGCAAAAGAGGGGGAGAGAGAGCAAAAGAGGGGGAGAGAGGGCAAAAGAGAGGGGTAGAGAGAGCAAAAGAGGTGGGAGAGAGCAAAAGAGAGGGGAGAGAGAGAGCAAAAGAGGGGGGGGGGAGAGAGAAAAAGAGAGGGGAGAGAGAGCAAAACAGGGTGCGAGAGTGCAAAAGAGGGGGAGAGAGAGCAAAAGAGGGGAGAGAGAGAGCAAAAGAGAGGGGAGAGAGAGCAAAAGAGGGGGGGATTGGGTAAAAGAGAAGGGAGAGAGAGCAAAAGAGGGGGTAGAGAGAGCCGCTAGCAGGAGGTGGCAATCAACCCGATTGTATTTGATCGGGTTGATTTCTGGGGATGTCTTTTAACCGCTGCTTCCTAACTTGTGTTTCAGGCAAGCCATGAGCACAAAGGAGGGGGGAGAGTTGCAAAAGAGATGGGGGGGAGAGCAAAAGAGAGGGGAAGAGAGAGCAAAAGAGGTGGGAGAGAGCAAAAGAGAGGGGAGAGAGAGAGCAAAAGAGGGGGGGGAGAGAGCAAAAGAGGAGAGAGCAAAAGAGGAGAGAGAGCAAAAGATGGGAGAGTGAGCGAAAGAAAAGAGAGAGAAAAAGAGAGGGGAGAGAGAGCAAAACAGGGTGAGAGAGTGCAAAAGAGGGGGAGAGAGAGCAAAAGAGGGGAGAGAGAGAGCAAAAGAGAGGGGAGAGAGAGCAAAAGAGGGGGGAGAGAGAGCAAAAGAGAGGGGGGAGAAAGAGCAAAAGAGGGGGGAGAGAGAGCAAAAGAGGGGAGAGAGAGAGCAAAAGAGGAGAGAGAGAGAGCAAAAGATGGGAGAGAGAGAGCAAAAGAGAAGAGAGAGAGAGAAAGAGAGGGGAGAGAGAGCAAAACAGGGTGCGAGAGTGCAAAAGAGGGGGAGAGAGAGCAAAAGAGGGGAGAGAGAGAGCAAAAGAGAGGGGAGAGAGAGCAAAAGAGGGGGGATTGAGCAAAAGAGAAGGGAGAGAGAGCAAAAGAGGGGGGAGAGAGAGCAAAAGAGAGGGGGGAGAGAGAACAAAAGAGAGAGGAGAGAGAGCAAAAGAGGGGAGAGAGAGAGCAAAAGAGGAGAGATAGAGAGAGAGAGAAAGAGAGAGCAAAAGAGGGGAGAGAGAGAGCAAAAGAGAAAAGAGAGAGAGAGAAAAAAAGATAGGGGAGAGAGAGCAAAAGAGGATGAGAGAGAGCAAAAGAGAAGGAGATAAAGCAAAAGAGGGGAGAGAGAGAGCAAAAGAGGGGGAGAGAGAGCAAAAGAGGATGAGAGAGAGCAAAAGAGAGGGGTAGAGAGAGCAAAAGAGAGGGATGAGAAAGTGCATAAGTGAAGGGGAGAGAGCAAAAGAGAGGGGAGATAGAGCAAAAGAGGGGGGAGAGAGTGCAAAAGAGGGGGAGAGAGCAAAATAGATGGGAGAGAGAGAAAAAGAGGGGGGATTGAGCAAAAGAGAAGGGAGAGAGAGCAAAAGAGGGGGGGAGAGAGCAAAAGAGAGGGGGAGAGAGAACAAAAGAGAGAGGAGAGAGAGCAAAAGAGGGGAGAGAGAGCAAAAGAGGAGAGAGAGAGAGAGAGAGAGAAAGAGAGAGAAAGAGAGAGCAAAAGAGGGAAGAGAGAGAGCAAAAGAGAAAAGAGAGAGAGAGAAAAAGATAGGGGAGAGAGAGCAAAAGAGGATGAGAGAGAGCAAAAGAGAGGGAGATAAAGCAAAAGAGGGGAGAGAGAGCAAAAGAGGGGGAGAGAGAGCAAAAGAGGGGGAGAGAGGTCAAAAGAGAGGGGTAGAGAGAGCAAAAGAGGATGAGAGAGAGCAAAAGAGAGGGAGATAAAGCAAAAGAGGGGAGAGAGAGCAAAAGAGGGAGGGAGAGAGCAAAAGATGGGAGAGAGAGAGCAAAAGAGAAGAGAGAGAGAAAAAGAGAGGGGAGAGAGAGCAAAACAGGGTGCGAGAGTGCAAAAGAGGGGGAGAGAGAGCAAAAGAGGGGAGAGAGAGCAAAAGAGAGGGGAGAGAGAGCAAAAGAGGGGGGATTGAGCAAAAGAGAAGGGAGAGAGAGCAAAAGAGGGGGGAGAGAGAGCAAAAGAGAGGGGGGGAGAGAGAACAAAAGAGAGAGGAGAGAGAGCAAAAGAGGGGAGAGAGAGAGCAAAAGAGGAGAGAGAGAGAGAAAGAGAGAGAAAGAGAGAGCAAAAGAGGGGAGAGAGAGAGCAAAAGAGAAAAGAGAGAGAGAAAAAAAGATAGGGGAGAGAGAGCAAAAGAGGATGAGAGAGAGCAAAAGAGAGGGAGATAAAGCAAAAGAGGTGAGAGAGAGAGAAAAAGAGGGGGAGAGAGAGCAAAAGAGGGGGAGAGAGAGCAAAAGAGAGGGGTAGAGAGAGCAAAAGAGAGGGATGAGAAAGTGCATAAGTGAAGGGGAGAGAGCAAAAGAGAGGGGAGAGAGAGCAAAAGAGGGGGGATTGAGCAAAAGAGAAGGGAGAGAGAGCAAAAGAGGGGGGAGAGAGAGCGGCTTGCAGGAGGTGGCAATCAACCCGATTGTATTTGATCGGGTTGATTTCTGGGGATGTCTTTTAACCGCTGCATCCTAACTTGTGTTTCCGGCAAGCCATGAGCACAAAGGAGGGGGGAGAGTTGCAAAAGAGATGGGGGGGAGAGCAAAAGAGAGGGGAAGAGAGAGCAAAAGAGGTGGGAGAGAGCAAAAGAGAGGGGAGAGAGAGAGAGCAAAAGAGGGGGGGGAGAGAGCAAAAGAGGAGAGAGCAAAAGAGGAGAGAGAGCAAAAGATCAGAGAGAGAGAGAAAAAGAAAAGAGAGAGAAAAAGAGAGGGGAGAGAGAGCAAAACAGGGTGAGAGAGTGCAAAAGAGGGGGAGAGAGAGCAAAAGAGGGGAGAGAGAGAGCAAAAGAGAGGGGAGAGAGAGAAAAAGAGGGGGGTTAAGCAAAAGGGAAAGGAGAGAGAGCAAAAGAGGGGGGAGAGAGAGCAAAAGAGAGGGAGGAGAAAGAGCAAAAGAGGGGGGAGAGAGAGCAAAAGAGGGGAGAGAGAGAGCAAAAGAGGAGAGAGAGAGAGCAAAAGATGGGAGAGAGAGAGCAAAAGAGAAGAGAGAGAGAAAAAGAGAGGGGAGAGAGAGCAAAACAGGGTGCGAGAGTGCAAAAGAGGGGGAGAGAGAGCAAAAGAGGGGAGAGAGAGAGCAAAAGAGAGGGGAGAGAGAGCAAAAGAGGGGGGATTGAGCAAAAGAGAAGGGAGAGAGAGCAAAAGAGGGGGGAGAGAGAGCAAAAGAGAGGGGGGAGAGAGAACAAAAGAGAGAGGAGAGAGAGCAAAAGAGGGGAGAGAGAGAGCAAAAGAGGAGAGAGAGAGAGAAAGAGAGAGAAAGAGAGAGAAAGAGAGAGCAAAAGAGGGGAGAGAGAGAGAGCAAAAGAGAAAAGAGAGAGAGAGAGAAAAAGATAGGGGAGAGAGAGCAAAAGAGGATGAGAGAGAGCAAAAGAGAGGGAGATAAAGCAAAAGAGGGGAGAGAGAGAGCAAAAGAGGGGGAGAGAGAGCAAAAGAGGGGAGAGAGCAAAAGAGAGGGGTAGAGAGAGCAAAAGAGAGGGATGAGAGAGCAAAAGAGGGGGGAGAGAGAGCAAAAGAGAGGGGGGAGAAAGAGCAAAAGAGGGGGGAGAGAGAGCAAAAGAGGGGAGAGAGAGAGCAAAAGAGGAGAGAGAGAGAGCAAAAGATGGGAGAGAGAGAGCAAAAGAGAAGAGAGAGAGAAAAAGAGAGGGGAGAGAGAGCAAAACAGGGTGCGAGAGTGCAAAAGAGGGGGAGAGAGAGCAAAAGAGGGGAGAGAGAGAGCAAAAGAGAGGGGAGAGAGAGCAAAAGAGGGGGGATTGAGCAAAAGAGAAGGGAGAGAGAGCAAAAGAGGGGGGAGAGAGAGCAAAAGAGAGGGGGAGAGAGAACAAAAGAGAGAGGAGAGAGAGCAAAAGAGGGGAGAGAGAGAGCAAAAGAGGAGAGAGAGAGAGAAAGAGAGAGAAAGAGAGAGCAAAAGAGGGGAGAGAGAGAGCAAAAGAGAAAAGAGAGAGAAAAAAAAAGATAGGGGAGAGAGAGCAAAAGAGGATGAGAGAGAGCAAAAGAGAGGGAGATAAAGCAAAAGAGGGGAGAGAGAGCAAAAGAGGGGGAGAGAGAGCAAAAGAGGGGGAGAGAGAGCAAAAGAGAGGGGTAGAGAGAGCAAAAGAGAGGGATGAGAAAGTGCATAAGTGAAGGGGAGAGAGCAAAAGAGAGGGGAGATAGAGCAAAAGAGGGGGGAGAGAGTGCAAAAGAGGGGGAGAGAGCAAAAGAGATGGGAGAGAGAGAAAAAGAGGGGGGATTGAGCAAAAGAGAAGGGAAAGAGAGCAAAAGAGGGGGGGGGGAGAGCAAAAGAGAGGGGGGAGAGAGAACAAAAGAGAGAGGAGAGAGAGCAAAAGAGGGGAGAGAGAGAGCAAAAGAGGAGGGAGAGAGAGAGAGAGAGAGAGAGAGAGAGAAAGAGAGAGAAAGAGAGAGCAAAAGAGGGAAGAGAGAGAGCAAAAGAGAAAAGAGAGAGAGAGAAAAAGATAGGGGAGAGAGAGCAAAAGAGGATGAGAGAGAGCAAAAGAGAGGGAGATAAAGCAAAAGAGGGGAGAGAGAGAGCAAAAGAGGGGGAGAGAGAGCAAAAGAGGGGAGAGAGCAAAAGAGAGGGGTAGAGAGAGCAAAAGAGAGGGATGAGAGAGCAAAAGAGGGGGGAGAGAGAGCAAAAGAGAGGGGGGAGAAAGAGCAAAAGAGGGGGGGAGAGAGAGCAAAAGAGGGGAGAGAGAGAGCAAAAGAGGAGAGAGAGAGAGCAAAAGATGGGAGAGAGAGAGCAAAAGAGAAGAGAGAGAGAAAAAGAGAGGGGAGAGAGAGCAAAACAGGGTGCGAGAGTGCAAAAGAGGGGGAGAGAGAGCAAAAGAGGGGAGAGAGAGAGCAAAAGAGAGGGGAGAGAGAGCAAAAGATGGGGGATTGAGCAAAAGAGAAGGGAGAGAGAGCAAAAGAGGGGGGAGAGAGAGCAAAAGAGAGGGGGGAGAGAGAACAAAAGAGAGAGGAGAGAGAGCAAAAGAGGGGAGAGAGAGAGCAAAAGAGGAGAGAGAGAGAGAAAGAGAGAGAAAGAGAGAGCAAAAGAGGGGAGAGAGAGAGCAAAAGAGAAAAGAGAGAGAAAAAAAAAGATAGGGGAGAGAGAGCAAAAGAGGATGAGAGAGAGCAAAAGAGAGGGAGATAAAGCAAAAGAGGGGAGAGAGAGCAAAAGAGGGGGAGAGAGAGCAAAAGAGGGGGAGAGAGAGCAAAAGAGAGGGGTAGAGAGAGCAAAAGAGAGGGATGAGAAAGTGCATAAGTGAAGGGGAGAGAGCAAAAGAGAGGGGAGATAGAGCAAAAGAGGGGGGAGAGAGTGCAAAAGAGGGGGAGAGAGCAAAAGAGATGGGAGAGAGAGAAAAAGAGGGGGGATTGAGCAAAAGAGAAGGGAGAGGGAGCAAAAGAGGGGGGGGGGAGCAAAAGAGAGGGGGGAGAGAGAACAAAAGAGAGAGGAGAGAGAGCAAAAGAGGGGAGAGAGAGAGCAAAAGAGGAGGGAGAGAGAGAGAGAGAGAGAGAGAGAGAGAGAAAGAGAGAGAAAGAGAGAGCAAAAGAGGGAAGAGAGAGAGCAAAAGAGAAAAGAGAGAGAGAGAAAAAGATAGGGGAGAGAGAGCAAAAGAGGATGAGAGAGAGCAAAAGAGAGGGAGATAAAGCAAAAGAGGGGAGAGAGAGCAAAAGAGGGGGAGAGAGAGCAAAAGAGGGGGAGAGAGGGCAAAAGAGAGGGGTAGAGAGAGCAAAAGAGGTGGGAGAGAGCAAAAGAGAGGGGAGAGAGAGAGCAAAAGAGGGGGGGGAGAGAAAAAGAGAGGGGAGAGAGAGCAAAACAGGGTGCGAGAGTGCAAAAGAGGGGGAGAGAGAGCAAAAGAGGGGAGAGAGAGAGCAAAAGAGAGGGGAGAGAGAGCAAAAGAGGGGGGATTGAGCAAAAGAGAAGGGAGAGAGAGCAAAAGAGGGGGGAGAGAGATCCGCTAGCAGGAGGTGGCAATCAACCCGATTGTATTTGATCGGGTTGATTTCTGGGGATGTCTTTTAACCGCTGCTTCCTAACTTGTGTTTCCGGCAAGCCATGAGCACAAAGGAGGGGGGAGAGTTGCAAAAGAGATGGGGGGGAGAGCAAAAGAGAGGGGAAGAGAGAGCAAAAGAGGTGGGAGAGAGCAAAAGAGAGGGGAGAGAGAGAGAGAGCAAAAGAGAGGGGGAGAGAGCAAAAGAGGAGAGAGAGCAAAAGATCGGAGAGAGAGAGCAAAAGAAAAGAGAGAGAAAAAGAGAGGGGAGAGAGAGCAAAACAGGGTGAGAGAGTGCAAAAGAGGGGGAGAGAGAGCAAAAGAGGGGAGAGATAGAGCAAAAGAGAGGGGAGAGAGAGAAAAAGAGGGGGGTTAAGCAAAAGAGAAGGGAGAGAGAGCAAAAGAGGGGGGAGAGAGAGCAAAAGAGAGGGGGGGAGAAAGAGCAAAAGAGGGGGGAGAGAGAGCAAAAGAGGGGAGAGAGAGAGCAAAAGAGGAGAGAGAGCAAAAGATGGGAGAGAGAGAGCAAAAGAGAAGAGAGAGAGAAAAAGAGAGGGGAGAGAGAGCAAAACAGGGTGCGAGAGTGCAAAATAGGGGGAGAGAGAGCAAAAGAGGGGAGAGAGAGAGCAAAAGAGAGGGGAGAGAGAGCAAAAGAGGGGGGATTGAGCAAAAGAGAAGGGAGAGAGTGCAAAAGAGAAGGGAGAGAGAGCAAAAGAGAGGGGGGAGAGAGAACAAAAGAGAGAGGAGAGAGAGCAAAAGAGGGGAGAGAGAGAGCAAAAGAGGAGAGAGAGAGAGAGAGAGAGAGAGAGAGAAAGAGAGAGCAAAAGAGGGGAGAGAGAGAGCAAAAGAGAAAAGAGAGAGAGAGAAAAAAAGATAGGGGAGAGAGAGCAAAAGAGGATGAGAGAGAGCAAAAGAGAGGGAGATAAAGCAAAAGAGGGGAGAGAGAGAGCAAAAGAGGGGGAGAGAGAGCAAAAGAGGGGGAGAGAGAGCAAAAGAGAGGGGTAGAGAGAGCAAAAGAGAGGGATGAGAAAGTGCATAAGTGAAGGGGAGAGAGCAAAAGAGAGGGGAGAGAGCAAAAGAGGGGGGAGAGTGTGCAAAAGAGGGTGAGAGAGCAAAAGAGATGGGAGAGAGAGAAAAAGAGGGGGGATTGAGCAAAAGAGAAGGGAGAGAGAGCAAAAGAGGGGGGGAGAGAGCAACAGAGAGGGGGGAGAGAGAACAAAAGAGAGAGGAGAGAGAGCAAAAGAGGGGAGAGAGAGAGCAAAAGAGGAGAGAGAGAGAGAGAGAGAGAGAGAGAGAGAAAGAGAGAGAAAGAGAGAGCAAAAGAGGGAAGAGAGAGAAAAAGATAGGGGAGAGAGAGCAAAAGAGGATGAGAGAGAGCAAAAGAGAGGGAGATAAAGCAAAAGGGGGGAGAGAGAGAGCAAAAGACGGGGAGAGAGAGCAAAAGAGGGGGAAAGAGGGCAAAAGAGAGGGGTAGAGAGAGCAAAAGAGAGGGATGAGAAAGTGCAAAAGTGAAGGGGAGAGAGCAAAAGAGAGGGGAGAGAGAGCAAAAGAGGGGGGAGAGAGTGCAAAAGTGGGGGAGAGAGCAAAAGAGATGGGAGAGAGAGAAAAAGAGGGGGGAGAGAGAAAAAAAGAGAGGGGAGAGAGCAAAAGAGAGGGGGAGAGAGCAAAAGAGAGGGGGAGAGAGCAAAAGAGAGGTAATAGTGAGCAAAAGAGGGGGGGAGAGAGAGAGCAAAAGAGAGGGGAGAGAGAGCAAAAGAGAGGAGAGAGAGAGTAGAAGAGGGGGGAGAGGGAGAGCAAAAGAGAGGGGAGAGAGAGAGCAAAAGAGATGCAGGAGAGAGTGCAAAAGAAAGGGAGGAGAGAGTGAAAGAGAGGGGAAAGAAAGCAAAAGAGGAAAGAAAGAGAGCAAAAGAGGGAGAGAGAGAGCAAAAGAGAAGGGGAGAGAGAACAAAAGAGAGGGGAGAGAGAGCACAAGAGAGGAGAGAGAGCAAAAGAGGGGGAGAGAGCAAAAATAGGAGAGAGAGCAAAAGAGTGGCGAAGAGAGAGAAAAAGAGGGGGGAAGAGAGAGCAAAAGAGCGAGGGAGAGAGAGCAAAAGAGAGAGGGAGAAAGAGAGCAAAATAGAGGGGAGAGAGAGCAAAAGAGAAGGGAGAGGACAAAAAATGGGGGAGAGAGAGCAAAAGAGAGTGGGAGAGAAAGAGAGAGAGAGCAAATGAGAGGGAAAGAGAGAGAGCAAAATAGAGGGGGAGAGAGAGCAAAAGAGAGGGGGAGAAGAGAGAGCAAAAGAGAGTGCGGGGGAGAAAGAGCAAAAGAGAGGGGGATAGAGAGCAAAAGAGAGGGGGATAGAGAGAGAGCAAAAGAGAGGGGGAAAGAAAGAGAGCAAAAGAGAAGGGGAGAGAGAGAGAGTAAAAGAGAGGGGGGAGAGTGAGAGAGCAAAAGAAAAGGGGAGAGAGAAAGTTGTACTGCAAAAAATGGCCTGCTGTACTGCAAGAAATGGCCCGTGTACACGGCTTTAGGACTAGTGTTTTAATAATAAAATGTTTTAACATTCATCTGAGTTCACTTCTATCTGCTCCTACTGGAGTCTCCCATAGCTTTTATATCTAGAGCTTGATGTGAAGCTCTGCAGTATGTGAGTATACAACTTACATGTGAATTAACCCTGTAGTCTCACAGGACTTCACCATTGGCAGCATTGATCTGTTTTATTTGAGGTTAACCCTTGGAGTTCTACTGCAGCATTCATTTCCACTGATAAGTAATCCCTGGGATCACTTATGCACATTTGGAGTTGGGATTTAAGGGGCAAAATATCATTGTGCGAGCGGACATGATCCGATATTGCGGATCATGTCCGCTGCACATCAATAAATGCCGACAGCATACGTTCTCTATTGTAAAATAGAATTCTGTCAATTCAAAGCTTGAGAGCCTGAGAAATTATCCTATGTGCACTAATAAATTATCTATACATTTCTTGTTGTACACCCATGTACCATTTTAAGTATAAAAAAAATAAAAAAAAATAAAGATAAAAAAAGAAAGTTGACACATTAAATTTACTTGGTCTAATTTTTATTAATTAGTAACCATGGAGAATTCCCAATAAGAGGTAGAGATAAGAAGGATGACAATACAAGATGGTTTCTCAGGGGCGGGACATATTGGCACAGAGGAGTGGCAGAAGAGGCAGAGCCCTGGCTGGTACACGTAGCTCTGGTAGATATAAGAGAGGGGCTCTGATGTAAACAATTTAGCTTCAGTTGTTCTTTCAGCTAAAGAACTCTTCCTCCTCCCTTAGTTCTTCCTCTCTCCGTCTCTGTACTTCTAGGTCTTTATTGATCCAAAACTCCAAAAGTTTCCATTTTACTTCTTGTGTGCTGTCTGTCTGCACTGCTTTCTCTTTGGTTTCAATTGGAGCTATTTTACAACAGAAATTAAAAAAGAATTACAAATTAGGAAATCTTACTCTTATAACATTATGTATCTTATGGAGGACTATAAATAGCAATTTTATACATTTCCCCATATTTATTCATATATCATATCACCCATTCATGTTATATAAATGATCATTTGTCCCTTTTATCCCCTCATGGGATATTGCTATGTTTGATATTAACCAGTATTAAAGCATATTTAATCTGTCTTGTATTTTATTCTGATATAGATAGCAATATGACATCTATATCTGTGAGTTCTACCAGACCAGTACAATTCACAATGCAAAAGATTAACTGTGATTGTTGCTATATAAATATAAAATGTGTTACTTACTTTTGTATTCATATAGTATAACACTAATGAGAATGAATTGCCTACCTAGGGTTAGGTTTATATCATTTATTCTCCATTGTGTGTAAAGTGAGACTTTTTATTTACTATTAGTTGAGGGGATCTCGAGTGATTCATTAAGTATTGTGAGGATTATTCCTGTCTTAACTAAAATTTGTTCTACATAATTGATTTTATCAAAGGGTTATTGTCAAAATTTAAACTTTTACAATTCACCCTATTTAATGGTACTTTTAACGTTTGTTGCACTTTTACATATTTATAACTTGCCCCAAGGCCCAAAATAATCCCCTATATATTACATTAAACAAAAGCAACCTTCATTATAACTTCTAACCTGCCCTCTCTCTTTCTTTTACCCTCTCACTGGTTTTTCTTACTAATGTCCTTATCTATTCATTACCCCCTTTACACAGTTTCCTATTTCCTACTATTCTATTTCCTGTTCTTTCCCAGGTGCTTTATTATTATTATTTTTTTTATTTATGTTTATTTCTGTTGTCTTTTCTCACCTTCCCCTGAGTTTTCATCCTTCTTCTTCTGCACCTTCACCTCCTTCTCTCCTATCACTTCCTCCTCGTCTTCCTCCTTCTGTTCCACCTCCTTTTTCTCCTTCTTTTCTTTCTTTGTTTTCTTTTTTATCTTCTCCTTTTTCAGAGAAGCTACAAAATAAAAATAAAATGAAATGACATATTCTTGTATATTCTTGTATTAGCCTATTGTGCTAACCCCTAGTCTTGTGCCATACAGTCTCCCCTATAACCTTCCATATTTCATCCTTACTAATGAGTTACATTTCCCCTCATATAAACAGCATGTAAGTTCTGTTACCTTTCCTGATGACGGGGCTGATGTTTGGCTGCTCCTCATCAGGAAGTTTAGATTTTCTAAAAACAGGAAAAACAATATTAAAATGATATTTTTGTCATAACATACTTAGTCATTAACCTGATGAGTTTATATAAAAGGGAAATCATTGTAAAAGATAACAACACAGAGCTCCACACCATGACTGCACCACAAAACACAGAACAGTTGGGAGCTCTGTATTTAATTTGTATGTAAAACTTACCGGATGCTCTTCCTAAGCGCCCATCCTCCAATTATAATAATTACGAGGGCAAAGACTCCCACACCAGCAAATACGTATACTGTAAAGAAACAGCAGGTAAAACATAATTATTAATAGACTTTACCAGTATTGAGATCATTATTAAGTACAATTAAATAAACGTGGCACATTATATCTTCTACCTTTAGCAGGCCATGTGTTTAACAAGTGTTGTGTTATTAAATGACACCTATGTATCAAGCTGTTTGTGAGGTAATGATGACATCATATGAATTAGAATCTGTAAATGACTGCAGTGACTGACAGAAGTAATAGTTAAAGGGTCACTGAAGTATTATCTGCCAGATAGTATATTAATATAACTGTAGTATATTTTACAGGGCACATAACTAGATGTGTATGAGAGTTATTCTACAATTTTATTTTAATAAAAGCAATTTTTTATTCGCTTACCTGATTTATTCAGTCCAGCCAGAAATCCTGTAAAAAAAGAATAATAAAAGTTAGAAGTATATAAAATAAATGCTTGTTATTCAGATTTTTTTATAATTATTATCAAACTCTCTAAATCTAACACAATTATTAAATAATGCATTTAAACTATACAGCCTGTAAACACAGAATGCATCATTAGACTGACTAGTGTTATATCCTTACCATTTGCTAATGCAGTCTTGAATGCCTCACTATTCATTGGTCCCAGAGTCATCCCTATGTACAAAGACAAAATAAAAGAACTATTTTTGCTGTTGTTCTAACATCACACAATTAATGTCCTACATAACTATATAAGTAAATAGTGCACATGCGCAAGGATCTTTGTGAAATGCCTTATCAGTTGATACACAAGTAGATAATGATGACATCCAAGCCAAGTTATGTGACATCCCTGATTTATTTTTATGTCTGTGACACCTCAAGAACAATATAAATATAACACAATAATAAAACAACTCTTATGATCTGCAGTCTGTGTAGCCAGTAGATAAAGGTGATGTATTGAGTTTATAATCCAAGAAAACATAATGGGTTCAATCACAATCTTGTAGAAAAATGTATGAAATTACACATCTAAAAACGTCCCAACAGACTTCAATGATGGTTTTCTGTATAAAAATATTATATACATTTTGCTAAAGGTTTGTAATTGACCCCCATAATAGTTAATTAACCCTCTGTAGCAAGGAGACACATCAGACAGTACAGCCTACAGGAAGAGATTATCTATAACACACTGAAGTCATTAATGAGGAAGAATATATACTTTACCTTGCGGGGTGCTCACAGGTGTACCCAAGACAGTTTGGAATATATAAAGAAATATATAAATCGCCAAGTAGAAACAAGCCATGTTAGCTGTAGTCCACTCTCACAGAAAATGACTGTGCTGACTGGCTGCAGCTGAGGTATAATAGTGAGTGATGTCACTGTTGTATTGTGTGAAGTTGTGATATTGTGACATCATTTCCTTTGGCAACATCTGACCAAACAGATTTACCCAATGATAATTATGAATCTGTTTTTTATAATAGCATAGGGTTTTGTAATCCCTTGTTCTGTAAAATGATATTAATATGTCAAGGAATATTATCTATATTTTATTATAGTGTATAATTTTATAATTTTTATCATAATACATAAGCTACAATACATTGTGATGCTAAGTATCTATACACTGGTAATAATCAAATTATCATAAAACAAGCTATTGAGCTGTTGTTTGTTCCTTAGAGAGCACTTCTTTTTCTGTTTTGTATTTCGGGCTGGACTGACCTTGTTAGGCGGGATCAGTCTGATATACTTCACAAAAGTTCTCCTCTGTGAAAAGCACAATTGGGCTAAAAGAGGCTGCTCCTAGGTTGTAAATCGCCATACAATAAGTTATTGAGCGCTTATAGAGAGCGCTTCTCTTTCTGTATGTATTAATAATCATATTATCCTCAGCTTCTATAAAATGGTAACAAAAATACTGCCCTCTGAATTGATACTGAGGGCCCTGTTTAGTAAACTGTGGGTAGAAAGATTCCCAAGTAGGGTAACATGTCCGCCTGCATACACAGGGAGAGAAGCATCATTAACTGCTGGAATTTATCATTGCACAAACAATGTCTTGTACATCAAGGGCCACTGCTCTCATACAACCGATTTCATGAGAGGAAGGCTTGTCAATCATGTGTTTTTGTAATGTTTTCAGTCTGTCACAGGTTAGAAAGCAACATTATAAACAAGGATGGTTCATGGGGGCTGTGTTGGATCTCAGGGCCCTGAACAACTCCTTATCTTCAAGTTCAAGATTAAGGGGTCGATTTATCATGGCCTGAATGGGGCCAAATACCCCTGTTTCCGCAAGAGCCTTCAGGCTCGCCAGAAACACGAGGCATCAAGCTCCATTCAGAGCTTGATAATTCGGCCCCTAGGTGTCTTCTGCTTCTAATCAATCTAATAACACAGGATATATATCTTCTGTGACTAGATCTTATGGATGCTTATTTCACATCCCCATAGCAAATGCAGTTCTTGGCTTTTCAGCAGCAAGTTAGCATTTCCAGTCTGCTGTCCTTCCATTTGGTTTTTGTATAATTTACAAATTAGAGAGACAAGTATAACCTAACCCATATATGGCAAAATCCTTGGCTACAGCAGTCTTTAGTACTGGCTAACTGGCGGCCTAAGGGCTACATGCGCTCCTCTACACTTACTTTTGCAGCTCCAGGGAAAAATCAGAAATAACAATGACCCACTGATAGCTCAGGGTGCGCTATATCAGTATTGCAGGCCCATGCTAAGACTAGCGCACAATCTGGTATTACAGGTCCACGGTAAAAAATAATTACCATGTTTAGCATGGCCAAAATCTCTTTAGCGTACCATATACTTTCAATGTATAGAAAGGCCGTGATAAACATCCCTCATATTACAAATTGTAACTTATTTGGTAGGCTTGAGCTCAAAAATTAGTGAGACTTTAGACCTAATGTAAAGTGTCAGGGCTAGAATAAAAGTATAAAAAACATCTACATCTATATTAAATATAAAGTTTATGTTTGCTATTGAAATAAATGTATTAAAAAGTGTTTTAAAGGGATATGGTATATAACTGACTGTTTGACATATCTACTGTATGTATTTATATATAACTATATATACATAAATATATATTGTGCTCACTCCTGTGGAGTTATTATGAGTCAGCACTGATTGGGTAAAATGCAAGTCTATCAAAAGAACTTAAATTAGGGGGCTGTCAGAAGATGCTTAGATACAAGGTAATCACAAAGGTAAAAAGTATATTAAGTAACAGTGTTGGTTAAACAAAACTGGTGAATGGATAATAAAGGGATTATCTATCTTTTTAAACAATACAAATTCTGGAGTAGACCTTTAAAGGGACATTAAACACTTTAGGATTGTAGTATAAAATGTTAATTATTTGTAATTAAAAAAACCTTTGCAATATATTTGTGTGTAATTAATATTTTCATATCATCTTTAGTAATTTTATAATTAAATTTTTTTTTAAATGTTCAAACACTTCACTGCAATCATAAATTAACATTCTCATACCCTGGCTCCTCCCTGGAATTACCAAGCCACGCCCACAGACTGCCCAACAATACAAAGACACTCGTAACTCCTACTTCTGCATCTCCAGAAACATCTTGACTTTGCAACCCTGTCCGATTACTAAAATCTAGGGAGATATTGTACAAGCTTAAAAATTGATTTGAGCAATATTTCTAACTTTGTATTTAATGGTAATTAACATGTTAACTGAGTATCAACAAACACTTTAATACTGAAAATCAAAGAAGTCAGGGTTGTTGAATCTGAGAAGTTCAAACATTTTTTTCTAGTGAATTGTTTATTTGTAACCTATAGGGGGTGCTGTTGTCACACAGATACATTTGAAAAGCTTGGCCATAAATCTTCAACTTTTGCAAAATTAAACTTTATCTTCCCTTCTGAAAAAGGGAAAATAATATTGAATGACCTGTTATGTCTACAACACTGATAGAGAAATCCAGTAGCCAAAAGGTTGAGCGTTAGAGATGATTTAGTGTGCTGTGAAGCTGTATTACAAAAATGTTACTGTCAGAATTTGGTTAAAGGGACCGTCCACAATAGAATTGTTATTGTTTTAAAAGATAGATAATCCCTTTATTACCCATTCCCCAGTTTTGCATAACTAACACAGTTATATTAATATACATTTTACCTCTGTGATTACTTTGTATCTAAGCATCTTCTGACAGCCCCCTGATCTCATGACTTTGTATTTATTATCTATTGACTTGCAATTAGTACTGTGTTATGCTAACTCTTAAATAACTCCTCGGGCATGAACACAATGTTATCTATATGGCCCACATGAACTAGCAGTCTCCTGTTGTGAAAAGCAAGTACTAAAGCATGTGATTAAGAGGCTGCCAATATAGAGCCTTTGAAACGGGCAGAAATTTAGAGGTCTAAATGTTATAAAGTATATTAATATAACAATGTTTTGAGTGCAAAGCGGGGGAATGGGTAGTAAGGGCATTATCTATCTTTTTAAACAATAACAATGTTTGTGTAGACTGTGCCTTTAAAGGTAAATGAAACCCAATGTTTTTCTTTCATTATTCAGAAAGAGCATGTGGATTTTAAACAACGTTTTCTTTGTTTTCTTGGTATCTTTTGTTGAACAGCAGGGGCGTAAGCTTAGTAGCTGTCCCATTTCTGGAGCATTATATGGCAGCAGCTTTGAAAGAATGTTATACATTTGCCAGAGCACTAGAGGGCAGCACTATTTCCTGCCATGTAGCGCTCCAGATGCCAACCTCGATATCTATTTCACACAGAATATCATGGGAACAAAACTCATTTGATAATAGAAAGACATTGGAAACTCTTTTAAAAATGGTCTGCTCTGTCTGATTCCCAAAAGAAAATGTTTAAGTTTCATATCCCTTTAACTGGAGGTTGATTACGTTTAGATAGGAACATACAAAGAAACGCTGGTTTTCAATTGACTTTCAACTTGATTACGAGTTTTGCACTAAACAGAGTGCTAAACTAAAGCCAAAAAGGTTTTGTTATTTCACCCTCATAGCGCTGCCATTACGAGTTACTGAAAAGCCTCCTTGTGCGTGCGATATGGTGGCGATAAGCCACGTACCTCACAAAATCCAAGGGCTGATTTCACGTGCTCGTGCAGGCTTTCCCCCATAGACAACAATGGGGAGAGAGTGTAAGAAAAAACACCTGAAGTGCGGAATGAAAAATTTCCGTAACGCAAACCCCATTGATGTCTATGGGGAAAAAAAGTTACGTTTAAACCTAACACCCTAACATAAACCCCAAATCTAAAAAACCCTAATCTGCCGCACGACATCTCCGACACCTGAATAAAGTTATTAATCCCTAATCTGCCGCTCCTGACATTGCGACACCTAAATAAAGTTATTAACCCCTAATCTGCCACTCCCGACATTGCCTCCACCTATGTAAAGTTAATAACCCCTATTCCACCACTCCCCGACATCACAGCCACTATAATAAAGTTATTAACCCCTATTCCGCCGCTCCCCAACTTTGCTGACACTATAATAAAATTATTAACACTTAAACCTCCTGCTTCCCACATCTCCACAACTAAATAAACCTATTAACCCTTAAACCTCCGGCCTCCCACATCTTTGTCACCAAATAAACCTATTAACCCCTAAAATGCCAGCCCTCACATCGCAAAACACTAAATTAAACTATTACCCCTAAACCTAACGCCCCCCCTAACTTTAAATTAAAATTACAATATAACTATATTTAAATAAATAAAAACTTACCTCTGAAATAAAAATAAACCTAACATTAAACTATAAATGAACCTAACCTAACTATTCTAATAAAATAAAAAATACTACCAATTAAAAAAATCTAAATTACAAATTTAAAAAAAGCCTAACACTACAAAAAAAAAATCTACAATTACAGAAAATAATAAACACTAGATTACGAAAAATAAAAAACACTAAGCTTACAAAAAATAATAAACAAAATGATCAAAAATAAAAACAATTACACCTAATCTAATAGCCCTATAAAAATAAAAAAGCCCCCCCAAAATAAACCCCCATATAGCCTACAGTAAACTACCAATATTCCTTAAAAGGGCCTTTTGTAGGGCATTGCTATAAGTTATCTCTTTTACCTGTAGAAAAAATACAAAGTCCCCCCAACAGTAAAACCCACCTCCCAACCAACCCACCAAAATAAAAAATCTAAGCTACCCATTGCCCCTAAAGGGACATTTGCATGGACATTGTCCTTAAAAGGACATTCAGCTCTTTTTCAAAAGCCCAAACCCTAATCTGAAAAAAAAAACACCCCATAAACCCCCCAAAAACCTAACAATAACCCCAGAATATCTACTCACGGTTGCTGAAGTCCGGACATCCAGGCGTCGAGAAGTCTTCATCCAGGCAGCGACATCTTCATGCATCACAGGAGCGTCTTCTATCTTCATCCCGGTGGAACGGCGAAGACATCCAGCGCAGAGCGTCCGCTTTATACAGTCACCGCTGTACACTGAAGCTTCAATGCAAGGTAGCCGTTTCAAAAAGGTGTACCTTGCATTCCTATTGGCTGATTTGATTCTTCAAATTCAAATCAGGCTTTAGGATGAGAGCTTCTAAAATCCTATTGACTGTTCAAAACCGCCAATAGGATGAGAGCTACTGAAATCCTATTGGCTGATTTGAACAGGGATTAATAGGTTTATTTAGTGGCAGAGATGTGGGAAGACAAAGGTTTAGGAGTTAATAGGTTTATTTAATTGCAGAGATGTGGGAGGCCAGAGGTTTAGGGGTTAATAACTTTATTATAGTGGCGGCGATGTCGGGAGCGGCGGAATAGGGGTTAATACATTTTTTATTAGTGTCTGTGATGTTGGGAGCGGCAGATCAGGGGTTAATAAAACATTTTTAATAGTTGCGATGTGTGTGTGTGGCAGATTAGGGGTTAATAAGTTTTAAATAGTGTTTGCGATGCGGAAGGGTGGCGGTTTAGAGGTTAATAGGTAGTTTATGGTTGTTAGTGTACTTTGTAACACTTTAGTTATGAGTTTTGTGAAACATTTTTGTGGCGCAAAACTCATAGCTACTGCCTGGTCTTTATGTATGATGCTAGGTAGAAGGGATTGAAGCCTTGAAGCTAGAATGGACGTAAATATTTTGTATTCTGTATTTAACAAGGCTATAGGCCTGTATGATTCTTTCTTATCAGGGTCCTTCCCTTGTTTTAGAATTAAGGTGGTATAGGAAGCAGCAAAACTGGAAGAGGCCAAATTACCTTCAATATACATATCATTAAAAAGTGAGGCTAAGGGCAGAGGGTTCCTACAGCACCGCAGCAGGGTTACCTTGTTATTCTGTGATGGAGGGAGGCAATATTCTGCCAAAATCCACTCTAGTAGATAAAAACATCCCATATTTCAATAGATGGTTTGAATATCTTCAATTGTCCCACTTTATTAAATTTCACAAAGACAAAGCTAACATTACTAGGAGCCTCAACTCCTTCGAGATGCTTTGTTGGTCTACACAGCCAACGAGAGGCACGCTTTCATCGATTTATAAACTTTTATTAACCATACACTCCAAAAAAACCCCACCATACACCAGAGTTTGGGAAGCAGAGTTGGGCTTCATTTTCCCCCCAGAGACCTGGGACACCATTTTCCAACAAATGGGTAAAGCACCATCCTCAATGAGTATCACTGAGACAAATATGAAACTCTTGGGCAGATGGTATCTCCACCCAAGTAGGCTAGCTAAGATCTACGGGTCCACTGACCCCTTATGCTGGAGGGACTGCAAACAGACAGGCACACTATATCATATCTGGTGGGAATGCCCTACACTTCAACCCTTTTGGCGAAATATACATAGAGAGATCCAGAAAGCCCTCTCCCACGAGATTCCCTATGACCCTTTGGTACTGTTATTTAACAAGCCCTCTAAGGTCAAATGCAAATATAAGTCTACGTTATTATATATTATGATTAGTAGCGCAAAACAACTGGTCCCAAGACTATGGAAGCAGAAGACGATACCCACCACAAGGGACTGGACACAGAATGTCACGCTCCTTCTATCCCTAGAAAAATATCATTATCTTAAGACTAACAGGCTTGACTTTTACTGCGCAATGTCTCTTTATTGGGAAACATATATTCATTCTACTGACGTGACCTCTCCCCATGCAATAGTCCCTAATGAAACTCTATCTTGACAGGACTGGCAATTAAAAGCTTTACAGACGTTCCAGCCAAGTTCTTATCCCGGTTTAAATGTTTTATTAGATTTTATGGCGTTATAATAATTGATGCACTCTGACACTCCAAGACTACTACATTGCGAACTTTATTTCACTTACTGATATCTCACTACCCAAGTCACGTAACACATTTTTCCCTTTCCTCCTTTGTTTTCTTTTTCTCTTCTCTTTCTTTTCTCCTTTTTCTGTGATTATAATAACTGTTGTTTGATTTTGAAAAAAAAAAAAAAAAATTTGCAAGCTTTGTTTTCCAGAAAGCCCTTACCCAACAGGACACTACGGACTACCTTATATTTTCAATGTAGGCAGTAATGCCCTAAGCTTTCAGATTGCCTGTAAGATTTCTTCTTTTGTGATTTTCATTTTTGTCATACTGGCTTACATGTCTGTAAACATTTTTCATTTTATGTCAATAAAGCTTGTTTTAAAAAAAAAAAAAAAAAAAAAAAAAAGTGAGGCTAAGTGTGTTTTAATTGCAGGAGATAGTATCTTATAGAATTCATTGGGATGAGCATCTGGGCCCGGGGCTTTGTTCAAGGAGAGGTCTTGAGAATTGATCTAGATACTTCTAGTTCAGAGATAGGAGAGTTGAGAGTTTCAACCATCTCGGATGCTAAAGTCGGGAAAGAAATTTTACTCCAAAATCCTTGCGATTAAGATTATTTGAAGTTTTAAAGAAATATAAACCTTGATAATAATCTGATAATAATCTGAGAATATGTTCAGGAGCTCCTCTGGGCTCGTTAAAATTTTACCTTCGCTTTGAAGAGAATCAATTAGATATGAACCTTTATCCCTCTTGACTAGACTTGCCAGAAGTTTTCTGGTTTTATTTCCATACTTGTAAAACTTGGCCTGAAATCTCATTTCTTTTTGCTAAGCTCTATATACAAGAAAAGAGTCCCTTTCCTTTAATGCAGATGTATATTTTGCCCAGCTCTCCAATATATTCTCTAGTAAATGATGATTATATGCGTTACAGACCTCAAAATTTCCTTTTCCCTTAGTTTAATTTTCTTTGTCCTGTTTATACTGTAAGCTAATACCCCCCCCCCCCTAAGGACTGCCTTTGCGGCTTCCCAGAAAATAGCAGGACAATTGATATATTCTTGATTAAAAGAAACATATTCTTCAAACTTAGTTTTAAGACAATTTTTTTACTTAAAATCTGATGCCAGATAAAGGGGAAAATAGAACAGACGATTCCTAGAAGCAAGGTCACTAAGCTGAAAATCAATAAAGATGGGAGCATGATCCGATATACAAATAGGAAGAATCCCAGATGTTATTCCCATTTTACACAGCCTTTCATCTAACAAAAGTAAATCAATCCTAGAGAGGGACTTATGTGCCTTAGAGAGGCATGTGAAGTCTCTTGTGTCAGGATTCTGTGACCTCCACAAATCCCTAACACTTAGATTTCGAAAAAGTCTAGTGAACAGTTTTGATTCTAAATGATCTCTTTTACTTCTAAGACCAAAGGAATTCTGTCTTAACCTGTCTAAGGGATACTGTGGTGCCATATTGAAATCCCCTCCTACTATCAGGTAGCCTTCCACATATGACATAATACTGGCCTGAATTGCCTTCCAATGTCTTAGATATTTTAATTTTTATCATTAGAAACCTCCCCTCTGTATCTGCGTTGGTATGAAGAACTTCATGATTTAATTTTTTCCCTAGAAGAATCGCAACACCTCCTTTCCTTTTCACACTGGAGGAGGCAAAGACTTCTTTGACCCATGAACATTTAAGCTTGAGAACTTCTTCCAGTTTTAGATGTGTTTCCTGTAGGAAAGCAATATCTGTATTTATTTTTCTTAGATGAGAGATTATTGTTTTCCGTTTAATAGGGGATGTAATACCCCCAATATTCCAAGACGTTAACTTAAATCCACCTGCCACATCCACCATCTAAAAAAAAAGGAATGGGAAGAAGAGAAGAAAAAAAAAATAAAAAAAATAAAACAAGACAAAAAAACAAAGCAAAACAAAATAAAACATAGCAAAAAACAAAACAAAACAACAAATCAAAACAAAGCAAGACAAAACAAAACCAAAACAAGACAAAATAAAACAAAACAACACAGAACTCAAGCCAAACAAAAACAAGACAAAAACAAAACAGAAATGAAACAAAAATAAAAAACAAAAACAAAACAAGACAACAATGTTTCCCATACCTAGCCCCAGCTGGCCGTGGATCATACAAGGCCCCAGGGACAGCCCTCACAGGAACTGGCATATTTAAAAACCTTCATGGAAATAAGCTGAATTAATAAATACTAATTGCAGTCCCTATCTTATCCCGGGGAAAGCATCTGATCAATACATTTTTCTGCATCCCTAGCTGTTTCAAAAAGATGTGTGTGATTGTCAATTGTTATTTTCAGTCTGGCTGTATATTAAAGAGTAGCTCGGTAACCCTGATTGATTATTTTGGTGAAAATTAGGGCCAGTTCCCTCCTCTTAGCTGATGTCTCAGCTGAGAAATCTTGGAAAAGCATTATTTTAGCATCACCAAGGAATATAGGTTGATTTTTTTCTTAAAGATTGTAATAGTAAAAGTTTATCTTGGTAGTTTAGTACTTTGGCGATGATTGGCCTAGGCCTGGGGTTCCCTTTCTCAGTTGTTTTCCACCCTAGTCTGTGGGCTCTTTCTAAGACTTTTAGTGGTTGAGATTGTGGGATTTATAAGAGCTGTGGTATTGTGACTGTTAATAGCATGTTAAGATTTTAGTATTGTTTTTCTTCTGGGACCCCTATCACGCTAAGATTATTCCGCCTAGTGTGGTTCTCTAAATCTTCTAGCTTGGTCTGTTCTTTTAAAAGCTTGGAATTTATAATTTCTATCTTTGAGTTATGACCTCCCATGATGTCCTCAAGGTCAGAAATTCTTTGTTCTGCCTCAGACAGTCTGTTAGAAAATTGACGTATTTCAGTTGTTAATGAAAGGATGTCCTGCTTAATCTCATTTTTAAGAACGTCGAATTTAGGAGTCAAGGCTTCGGATATACAGTACTTGTAACTAATGATTGTAGATCTATTGGTTTGTTCATCTGCGGTGGGTTGGCACTGATGGAATGTATGTCTGCAGAGGTTTCCAAGGTGGCCTTGTTTCTTTTATCTCTTTGCCTTGCTGCCATAACTGAAGTCGCGTGATGTGATGTCGCGAATAGTTCGGCGGCGAATAGTTCCCGGCGAACATAGCATGTTCGCGGTTGCCACTACGGGCGAACATATGCAATGTTCGATCCACCCCCTATTCGTAATCATTGAGTAAACTTTGACCCTGTATCTCACAGTCTGCAGACACATTCCAGCCAATCAGCAGCAGACCCTCCCTCCCAGACCCTCCCAGCTCCTGAACAGCAGCCATTTTAGATTCATTCGGAAGCTGCATTGTTAGTGAGAGGAAGGACAGTGTAGCTGCTGGTGATTTAATAGGGAAATTGATAGCTAGGCTAGTGTATTCAGTGTCCACTACAGTCCTGAAGGACTCATCTGATCTCTGCTGTAAGCACAGCACCCCAAAAAGCCCTTTTTAGGGCTAGAACATAATTTTTTATTTATTTTTATTTTTTTCCTGTGTAATCTAATTGCAGCTGCCTGCCTGCCAAGTCACTTGCCCAGTGCCACCACTCATATCTGGTGTAACAGTAGTGTAAATTTAAGAAAAAAAACTTTTTTGACTGTGAAACATCAGTCTGCTAGTGTAATCTAATTGCAGTTGCCTGCCTGCCAGCGTGTGTGCCAGGCTCACTTGCCCAGTGCCACCACTCATATCTGGTGTAACAGTAGTGTAAATTTAAAAAAAAAAACTTTTTTGACTGTGAAACATCAGTCTGCTAGTGT
This sequence comes from Bombina bombina, assembly GCF_027579735.1. Lineage (NCBI taxonomy): Eukaryota > Metazoa > Chordata > Amphibia > Anura > Bombinatoridae > Bombina > Bombina bombina. Next base: position 100,928,707 of record NC_069499.1, on the reverse strand, counting down.
AATCTAATTGCAGTTGCCTGCCTGCCAGCGTGTGTGCCAGGCCCACTTGCCCAGTGCCACACCACTTATATCTTGTGTAACAGTAGTGTAAATTTAAAAAAAAAAAAAACTTTTTTGACTGTGAAACATCAGTCTGCTAGTGTAATGTAATTTCAGTTGCCTGCCTGCCAGCGTGTGTGCCAGACCCACTTGCCCAGTGCCACACCACTCATATCTGGTGTAACAGTAGTGTAAATTTAAAAAAAAAAAACTTTTTTGACTGTGAAACATCAGTCTGCTAGTGTAATCTAATTGCAGTTGCCTGCCTGCCAGCGTGTGTGCCAGACCCACTTGCCCAGTGCCACACCACTCATATCTGGTGTAACAGTAGTGTAAATTTAAAAAAAACAAAACTTTTTTGACTGTGAAACATCAGTCTGCTAGTGTAATCTAATTGCAGTTGCCTGCCTGCCAGCTTGTGTGCCAGGCCCACTTGCCCAGTGTCCCCACTCATATCTGGTGTAACAGTAGTGTAAATTTAAAAAAATAAAACTTTTTTGACTGTGAAACATCAGTCTGCTAGTGTAATCTAATTGCAGTTGCCTGCCTGCCAGCGTGTGTGCCAGGCCCACTTGCCCAGTGCCACCACTCATATCTGTTGTAACAGTAGTGTAAATTTAAAATAAAAAAACTTTTTTGACTTTGAAACATCAGTCTGCTAGTGTGATCTAATTGCAGTTGCCTGCCTGCCAGCGTGTGTGTCAGGCCCACTTGCCCAGTGCCACCACTCATATCTGGTGTAACAGTAGTGTAAATTTTAAAAAATAAAACTTTTTTGACTGTGAAACATCAGTCTGCTAGTGTAATCTAATTGCAGTTGCCTGCCTACCAGCGTGTGTGCCAGGCTAACAGCGTATACTGTGCCCACTTGCCCAGTGCCCCCACTCATATCTGGTGTAACAGTAGTGTAAATTAAAAAAAAAACCTTTTTTGACTGTGAAACATCAGTCTGCTTGTGTAATCTAATTGCAGTTGCCTGCCTGCCAGCGTGTGTGCCAGGCCCACTTGCCCAGTGCCACCACTCATATCTGGTGTAACAGTAGTGTAAATTTAAAAAAAAAAAAATACTTTTTTGACTTTAAAACATCAGTCTGCTAGTGTAATCTAATTTCAGTTGCCTGCCTGCCAGCGTGTGTGCCAGGCCCACTTGCCCAGTGCCACCACTCATATCTGGTGTAACAGTAGTGTAAATTTAAAAAAATAAAACTTTTTTGACTGTGAAACATCAGTCTGCTAGTGTAATCTAATTGCAGTTGCCTGCCTGCCAGCGTGTGTGCCAGGCCCACTTGCCCAGTGCCACCACTCATATCTGTTGTAACAGTAGTGTAAATTTAAAATAAAAAAACTTTTTTGACTTTGAAACATCAGTCTGCTAGTGTGATCTAATTGCAGTTGCCTGCCTGCCAGCGTGTGTGTCAGGCCCACTTGCCCAGTGCCACCACTCATATCTGGTGTAACAGTAGTGTAAATTTAAAAAAATAAAACTTTTTTGACTGTGAAACATCAGTCTGCTAGTGTAATCTAATTGCAGTTGCCTGCCTACCAGCGTGTGTGCCAGGCTCACAGCGTATACTGTGCCCACTTGCCCAGTGCCCCCACTCATATCTGGTGTAACAGTAGTGTAAATTAAAAAAAAAACCTTTTTTGACTGTGAAACTTCAGTCTGCTTGTGTAATCTAATTGCAGTTGCCTGCCTGCCAGCGTGTGTGCCAGGCCCACTTGCCCAGTGCCACCACTCATATCTGGTGTAACAGTAGTGTAAATTTAAAAAAAAATAATACTTTTTTGACTTTGAAACATCAGTCTGCTAGTGTAATCTAATTTCAGTTGCCTGCCTGCCAGCGTGTGTGCCAGGCCCACTTGCCCAGTGCCACCACTCATATCTGGTGTAACAGTAGTGTAAATTTAAAAAAATAAAACTTTTTTGACTGTGAAACATCAGTCTGCTAGTGTAATCTAATTGCAGTTGCCTGCCTGCCAGCGTGAGTGTCAGGCTCACAGCGTATACTGTGCCCACTTGCCCAGTACCCCCACTCATATCTGGTGTAACAGTAGTGTAAATTAAAAAAAAAATCTTTTTTGACTGTGAAACATCAGTCTGCTTGTGTAATCTAATTGTAGTTGCCTGCCTGCCAGCATGTGTGCCAGGCCCACTTGCCCAGTGCCACCACTCATATCTGGTGTAACAGTAGTGTAAATTTAAAAAAAAAAAACTTTTTTGACTTTGAAACATCAGTCTGCTAGTGTAATCTAATTGCAGTTGCCTGCCTGCCTGCCAGCGTGTGTGCCAGGCACACTTGCCCAGTGCCACCACTCATATCTGGTGTAACAGTAGTGTAAATTTTAAAAAAAAACTTTTTCGACTGTGAAACATCAGTCTGCTAGTGTAATCTAATTGCAGTTGCCTGCCTGCCAGCGTGTGTGCCAGGCTCACAGCGTATACTGTGCCCACTTGCCCAGTGCTCCCACTCATATCTGGTGTAACAGTAGTGTAAATTTTAAAAAAAAAACTTTTTTGACTTTGAAACATCAGTCTGCTAGTGTAATCTAATTGCAGTTGCCTGCCTGCCAGCGTGTGTGCCAGGCCCACTTGCCCAGTGCCACCACTCATATCTGGTGTAACAGTAGTGTAAATTTAAAAAAATAAAACATTTTTGACTGTGAAACATCAGTCTGCTAGTGTAATCTAATTGCAGTTACCTGCCTACCAGCGTGTGTGCCAGGCTCACAGCGTATACTGTGCCCACTTGCCCAGTGCCCCCACTCATATCTGGTGTAACAGTAGTGTAAATTAAAAAACAAAAAACTTTTTTGACTGTGAAACATCAGTCTGCTTGTGTAATCTAATTGCAGTTGCCTGCCTGCCAGCGTGTGTGCCAGGCCCACTTGCCCAGTGCCACCACTCATATCTGGTGTAACAGTAGTGTAAATTTAAAAAAATAAAACATTTTTGACTGTGAAACATCAGTCTGCTAGTGTAATCTAATTGCAGTTACCTGCCTACCAGCGTGTGTGCCAGTCTCACAGCGTATACTGTGCCCACTTGCCCAGTGCCACCACTCATATCTGTTGTATCAGTAGTGTAAATTTAAAAACAAAAAACTTTTTGGACTGTGAAACATCAGTCTGCTTTTTAGTGTCCGGCTCACAGCGTATACTGTGCCCACTTGCCCAGTGACACCACTCATATCTTGTTTAATAGTAGTGTAAGTGTACATTAAAAAAAACAAAAAAACTTTTTGGACTGTGAAACATCAGTCTGCTTTTTTGTTTCAGGCTCACAGCTTATACTGGGCCCACTTGCCCAGTGACACCACTCATATCTTGTTTAATAGTAGTGTAAGTGTACATTTAAAAACAAAAAAAACTTTTTGGACTGTGAAACATCAGTCTGCTTTTTTGTTTCAGGCTGACAGCTTATACTGGGCCCACTCGCCCAGTGCCACCACTCATATCTTGTTTAATAGTAGTGTAAGTGTACATTTAAAAAAATAAAAACTTTTTGGACTGTGAAACATCAGTCTGCTTTTTTGTGTCAGGCTCACAGCGTATACTGTGCCCACTTGCCCAGTGCCACCACTCATTTCTTGTTTAATAGTAGTGTAAGTGTACATTTAAAAAAAAACAAAAAACTTTTTGGACTGTGAACATTTGGGGAAGTTCGCATTCGCTGTTCGCGAACCCAAATAATTTTTAGGTTCACGACATCACTATACATAAAGTGCCAAACCATAGCTGAGAGTGTCTTAAGTAATGAAAACATACTTACCGAAAGACACCCATCCACATATAGCAGATAGCCAAACCAGTACTGAAACAGTTATCAATAGAGGTAATGGAATATGAGAGTATATCGTCAATCTGAATAAGGGAGGTAAGAGATGAATCTCCACGACAGATAACAGAGAACCTATGAAATAGATCTCCCGTGAGGAAAACCATTGCATTCAATAGGTGATACTTCCTTCACAACCCTCTGACATTCACTGTACTCTGAGAGGAATCGGGCTTCAAAATGCTGAGAAGCCCATATCAACGTAGAAATCTTAGCACAAACTTACTTCACCACCTCCATAGGAGGCAAAGTTTGTAAAACTGAATTGTGGGTGTGGTGAGGGGTGTATTTATAGGCATTTTGAGGTTTGGGAAACTTTGCTCCTCCTGGTAGGATTGTATATCCCATACGTCACTAGCTCATGGACTCTTGCCAATTACATGAAAGAAACTTTAAAGTTTAAACTACCAATTAAACTAATATAATAATTAAACTAAAATTAAACTAACTACCAATTAAATTAAACAAAACTACACATTAAAAAATCCTAACACTACTCTAAAAATTACAAACTGCTAGATTACGAGTTTTGTCGGTAAAGCTAACGCTCCTTTTTTTTCCAGCGCTTACTTTAAACAATGCTGGTATTACAAGTTTTCTGAATGACTGCGTTAGCCTCAGAAAAGTGAGCGTTGAGCAAATTTAGCTGGCTAAAACGTGCTCGTGCACGATCTCCCCATAGGAAACAATAGGGCTGAGACGGCTGAAAAAAAACAAAAAAGCAGCGTTCAGCTCCTAACGCAGCCCCATTGTTTCCTATGGGAAGAAATGTTCTAAGTCTACACCTCACACCCTAACATGAACCCCGAGTCTAAACACCCCTAACCTTACACTTATTAACCTCTAATCTGCCGCCCCCGACATCCTCGCCACCTACATTATATTATTAACCCCTAATCTGCCGCTCCGGACACTGCCACCACCTACATTATACCTATGAACCCCTAATCTGCTGCACCTAACATCGCCGACACCTACATTATATTTATTAACCCCTAATCTGCCGCCCCCAACGTCGCCGCCATCTACCTACAATTATTAACCTCTAATCCGCCGCCCCCAACGTCGCCGCTACTATATTAAATGTATTAACCCCTAAACCTAAGTCTAACCCTAACCATAACACCCCCCTAACTTAAATCTATTTTTAATAAATCTAAATAAAATTACTATAATTAAATAAATTATTCCTATTTAAATATAAATACTTACCTATAAAATAAACCCTAAGCTAGCTACAATATAACTAATAGTTACATTGTAGCTATTTTAGGATTTATTTTTATTTTACAGGCAACTTTGTATTTATTTTAACTAGGCACAATAGTTATTAAATACTTATTAACTATTTAATAACTACCTAGATAAAATAAATACAATTATACCTGTAAAATAAACCCTAACCTAAGTTACAATTACACCTAACACTACTCTATAATTAAATGAATTACCTAAACTACAATTAAATACAATTAAATTAAATAAACTAAATTACGAAAAAAAAACCCCACTAAATTACAGAAAATAAAAAAGAAATTAGAATATTTTAAACTAATTACACCTACTCTAATCCCTCTAATAAAATAAAAAAGCCCCCCAAAATAATAAAATTCCCTACCCTACACTAAATTACAAATAGCCCTTAAAAGGGCTTTTTGTGGGGCAAGTAATCAGCTATTTTACCTGTAAAAAAAAATACAATACCCCCCAACATTAAAACCCACCACCCACTTACCCCTACTCTAAAACCCACCCAATCCCCCCTTAAAAAAAACCTAACACTAACCCCCTGAAGATCACCCTACCTTGAGCCGTCTTCACCCAGCCGAGCCGAAGTCTTCATCCAATTCGGCAAGAAGAGGTCCCCCAGAGGGTCCGAAGTCTTCATCCTATCCGGGCAGAAGAGGACATCCAGACCGGAAAAACTCTTCATCCAAGTGGCATCTTCTTTCTTCATCCTTCCGGAGCGGCACCATCTTGAAGACCTCTGACGTGGAACATCCTCCTAGACCAACGACTAGACGACGAATGACGGTTCCTTTAAATGGCGTCATCCAAGATGGGGTCCCTCGAATTCCGATTGGCTGATAGGATTCTATCAGCAAATCAGAATTAAGGTAGGAAAAATCTTGATTCAATCCAATTGGCTGATCCAATCAGCCAATCGGATTGACCTTGCATTCTTTTGGCTGTTCCGATCAGCCAATAGAATGCAAGGTCAATCCGATTGGCTGATTGGATCTGCCAATCGGATTTTTCCTACCTTAATTCCGATTGGCTGATAGAATCCTATCAGCCAATCGGAATTCGAGGGACGCCATCTTGGATGACGTCATTTAAAGGAACCGTCATTCGTCGTCTAGTCGTCGGTCAAGGAGGATGTTCCGCGTCAGAGGTCTTCAAGAGGGTGCCGCTCCGGAAGGATAAAGAAAGAAGATGCCGCTTGGATGAAGTGTTCTTCCGGTCTGGATGTCCTCTTCTGCCCGGATAGGATGAAGATTTTGGACCCTCTGGAGGACCTCTTCTTTCCGGATTGGATGAAGACTTCGGCCAGGCTGGGTGAAGACGGCTCAAGGTAGGTGATCTTCAGGGAGTTAGTGTTAGGTTTTTTTAAGGGTGGAGTGGGTGGGTTTTAGAGTAGGGGTATGTGGGTGGTGGGTTTTAATGTTGGGGGAGTATTGTATTTTTTTTTTACAGGTAAACGAGTTGAAAACTTTGGGGCAATGCCCCGCAAAAAGCCCTTTTAAGGGCTGGTAAAAGAGCTGATTACTTTGGGGCAATGCCCCGCAAAAGGCCCTTTTAAGGGCTATTTGTAATTTAGTGTAGGGTAGAGAATTTTATTATTTTGGGGGTCTTTTTTATTTTATTAGGGGATTAGATTAGGTGTTATTAGTTTAAAATATTGTAATTTCTTTTTTATTTTCTGTAATTTAGTGTTTTTTTCCGTTATTTAGTTTATTTTATTTAATTGTATTTAATTGTAGGTAGTTTAGGTAATTAATTTAATTATAGAGTAGTGTAAGGTGTAATTGTAACTTAGGTTAGGGTTTATTTTACAGGTATATTTGTATTTATTTTATCTAGGTAGTTATTAAATAGTTAATAAGTATTTAATAACTATTGTGCCTAGTTAAAATAAATCCTAAAATAGCTACAATGTAACTATTAGTTATATTGTAGCTAGCTTAGGGTTTATTTTATAGGTAAGTATTTATATTTAAATAGGAATAATTTATTTAATTATAGTAATTTTATTTAGATTTATTAAAAATAGATTTAAGTTAGGGGGGTGTTAGGGTTAGGGTTAGGTTTAGGGGTTAATACATTCAATATAGTAGCGGCAACGTTGGGGGCGGCGGATTAGGGGTTAATAATTGTAGGTAGGTGGCGGCGATGTTAGGGACAGCAGATTAGGGGTTAATAAAATATTTTATAGTGTTTGCGAGGCGGGAGTGCGGCGGTTTAGGGGTTAATACATTTATTATAGTGGCGGCGATGTCCGGTCGGCAGATTAGGGGTTAATAATTGTAGGTAGGTGGCGGTGATGTTAGGGACGGCAGATTTTGGGTTAATAACAATTTTTATAGTGTTTGCGAAGCGGGAGTTCGGCGGTTTAGGGGTTAATATATTTATTACAGTGGCAGCGATGTCCGGTCGGCAGATTATGGGTTCAAATTTTTTATTTTAGTGTTTGCGATGTGGGGGGACCTCAGTTTAGGGGTTAATAGGTAGTTTATGGGTGTTAGTGTACTTTGTAGCACTTTAGTTAAGAGCTTTATGTTCCAGCGTTAGCCCAAAAAACTCTTAACTGACTTTTAAATGCGGTAGGAGTCTTGGAGGTAGACGCTGTACCGCCCACTTTCTCCAAGACTTGTAATACCAGCGTTAGGCAAATCCCATTAAAAAGATAGGATACGCAATTGACGTAAGGGGATTTGCGGTATGGAAAAGTTGCGGAAGAAAAGTGAGCGGTACACCTGTACCTGCCAAACTTGTAATACCAGCGGGCATTAAAAAGCAGCGTTAGGACCCCTTAACGCTGCTTTTTAAGACTAATACCAAACTCGTAATCTAGCCGAAAGTATCTAAATACAAAAACAAAAAAATACTAAGTTACAAAAAATAACAAACACTAAATTACGGAAAATAACGAAATGATCCAAAACAAAAAAGAATTACACCAAATCTAATAGCCCTATCAAAATAAAAAAGCCCACCCAAAATAAACCCTAAAATAAAACAAAAATCCACCCAAAAAAACCTTAAAAAAGTCTAACACTAACACCCTGACAATCCACTTAAAGTTTATGAAGTCCGGCTTGAACGATATTCATCCCGAAGTTAAAGACCTGATCCAGGCAGCGAGAAGTCTTCATCCTGGCGGCCTCTTCAATCTTTATCCCGGCGGCGAAATCCTGATCCAAGCGGCGAGAAGTCTTCATCCAGGCGGCCTCTTCAATCTTCATCCAGCTAAATGCCATTTTAAGGGCAATGCCCATACAAATGCCCTTTTCAGAAGAAGGGGGAGAGAGAGCAAAAGAGAAGAACGAGAGAGAAAAAAAGAGAGGGGAGAGTGTTATGTTCCTGTACCTTTAATTTTCACTGATCAACTCCTGACACTTCTATTTAAGGCCACTCCTCCTGCCTACCTATGCTTGGTAATTTGTACTCACTTGGCTTAGGCTAAGCATAGCGAAGACACCTTGCTCCTATCCATTTCTGTGGATTTCTACGTTATACTCCTTTCAAATTCCTAACTTCATCTAACTCCTAAGGATTTAAGCTACCTACTTTTGTGAGTGATTCCGGATCTCTTTTGCTGCCATATTCTTTTCAGATTCAGCACAAGGGCTCAGAGACGCATTCAGCGTTACAGGCAAGTGCTGCGAGTGGCGTCTGACGTCACTTCTCTCAACGGATCCTCAGACTCTCCGCAACAGGCTAACAGCACGGGCGTGTTGGCGGAACTCCCGAATGAAGCTACGTTTGCTCCCTTCATCTACTAGGTGATAAATACTATAATTGTCAAATTGCTCTCTGAATTAAGCATCTTGTATCAGCTTCTGTTACTTTCAGTAAATCTGTCACATCCGTTGCTGCAGCTGTTCCTGTGACTGTTTAACTTGTTGCTTTCAGAGTTGTGCTTACCTTTTTTACCAACCAAATATTGCCTGTTATAATACCATCTTCAGTTTGACTTCCTCCTTGTTGCACTATATACTTGCTTTATGAATTGTCTTGCTGCATAACAACTCAGCTTACGAACGGTCTCTTATTTAACCTTGTAGTCTGCTTGCAAGTGGGAACACTCACAGCATCTTTCTACAAGCTCCTTTTCATTTATATTTTTATATTGCTATATAATTTAATAAGACTGAGAAAAGGGGATGAATGGTTGACGGCTTTCCGTACACGGTATGGTTTGTATGAATACACAGTAATACCCTTTGGTTTATGCAACGCTCCTTCAACGTTCCAGTGTTTCATAAATGATGTGTTCCATGATTTACTTGACTTCTGTATTGTCATCTATTTAGATGACATTTTATTCTATTCTGACAATTTAGCCAATCATTACAAACATGTCCTGCTTATTTTGTCTCGTTTACAGATGCATAGTCTTTACGCAAAATTAGAAAAGTGCATTTTTAACACTACCACTATTTCTTTCCTTGGATACCATATTACACCTTCTGGTATTTCAATGGAAGCAAATAAGGTGGAAGCTGTTACAAATTGGGCCATCCCCTGTAATAAAAAAGAAGTCCAGAGATTCCTTGGGTTTGCAAACTTTTATAGAAAGTGGGGTTCTCTGAGATTGCTAGACCCTTGACTAGACTAACTCAAAAACATTCCCAGTTCTCTTGAACTCAACAAGCTGAAGAGTCATTTAAGACCTTGAAGCAGAGGTTCGTAACAGCACCGATACTCAAATTCCCAGATCCCAGTTTACAGTATACGCTTGAGGTCGATGCTTCTGAGTACTCCCTTGGAGCAGTTCTTTCACAAAGATCTTCACCTAATGAGCCACTTCATCCGATTTCATTCTACTCTAGAGTGATGAGTTCAACAGAGCTGAATTACGCAATTGGCGAAAAAGAGCTTTTGGCAATTAAATCAGCGTTGGAGTTTTGGAGGCACCTCCCAGAGGGAACCTTGCATACTATACTGATCTTTACCGACCATAGAAACCTTGAGTACCTCAAAACAAGTAAAACATTAAGCTCTCGGCAAGTCCGATGGGGTCTTTTTTTCTCAAAATTTGATTTCACCATCACTTATCGCCCTGGTACTAAGAATGCTAAGGCAGACTCTCTCTCTAGGAAAGATCCGAAACCTTTTGCACTACGAGATTCCAGTATCTATCATTCCACAAAATAAGGTCATTGGGTTAACATCACTTAGTAGAACTTCGATAAAAGAACATCAGGATTCTGATCCTTCTTTGCCACTTGCCTGGTTACAGAAAGGGCTCCATGACCTGTACTACCATGGTCAACAGATCTACATTCCAGAATCACTTTGAGAATGTATACTACATTCCCCACATGAATCTCTGTTTTCAGGTCATCCTGGTCTTCATAAGACTTTACGTTTACTTCAAAGAGACTACTGGTGGCCTCTTATGAAAAATTCGGTTTTGTCATATATCAAAACCTGTTCCGTCTGTTCCACTTGTAAACATACTAGAATTCGTCCTTATCGGTTGCTTCTTTCTTTGCCAGTTCCTGATAGACCTTGGAAGGACATAGCGATGGATTACATTGTTGAATTACCATCATCCTTTAACCATAATACCATATTAGTTGTTGTAGACCTTTTCTCTAAAATGGCTCATTTTATCCCTCATATAGGCTTGCCAACTGCTTCTGAAACGGCTTCTTTATTTTTGACCCCTTTTGTAAGATTGCATGGCTTACCTGACTCCATCACTACTGATAGAGGTTCTCAATTTACCTCTAGGTTCTGGACCCATCCATGTTCATTGCTTAAAATCACTAGGAGGTTAAGCACCGCCTACCATCCCCAGACCAACGGTCAATCTGAAAGGACAAACCAGTCCCTTGAACAGTATTTAAGATGTTATTGTACAAACCAACAGGACAATTTGCTTACATTGCTCCCTATAGCAGAATTTGCCCATAACAACACGGTTAATGCTTCCACTAAGACATCACCATTTTATGTCAATTACGGGTTTCACCCCTCTTATCATCTGTTCCACAGAACTGATTCACTTTTACCGACTGTTGACCAGACCATCAACACCATCGCTGAGGGTTTCTCCATTCTCAAAACAACACTTCAAGAGGCTCAAGCCTCACAAAAGCTCCGTTATGACTTGAGGCACTCAAAAACCCCTGATTACAAACCTGGGGATAAGGTATGGCTTAGCACAAGACACTTGAGACTCCGTGTTCCAAGTAAATAACTTGGTAGCCTTTTCATAGGTCCATACGAGAGTGTTAAAGTCATCAACTCGAATGCGGTGACCCTTCAGCTACCCTCCTCTCTTAAAATACACCCAACGTTCCATGTTTCCCTCCTGAAACCCTATTATCCATCAAGGGATTCTCCCCTTCAACAATCGGATGCTCCTTCAACTTTGGATGATGTGGAGTATGAGGTGGAAACTATACTGGACTCTAGACTGCACCAAAACCAGCTTCAGTATTTGGTTTGCTGGAAGGGTTTTGGGGTTGATGAGGACTCCTAGGAGCCCTACTCCAATCTTTCTGCTCCTCGTCTCCTTTCCGTCTTTCATAGACGGCATCCAGATAGGCCTAAGCCCTGATCCGCGGAGCGGCTCCTTGTGGGGGAGGCATCCTGTTATGTTCCTGTACCTTTAAATTTCACTGATCAACTCCTGACACTTCTATTTAAGACCACTCCTCCTGCCTACCTATGCTTGGTAATTTGTACTCACTTGGCTTAGGCTAAGCATTAGCGAAGACACCTTGCTCCTATCCATTTCTGTGGATTTCTACGTTATACTCCTTTCAAGTTCCTAACTTTGTCTAACTCCTAAGGATTTAGGCTAACTACTTTTGTGAGTGATTCCGGATCTCCTTTGCTGCCATATTCTGTTCAGATTCAGCACAAGGGCTCAGAGACGCGTTACAGGCAAGTGCTGCGAGTGGCGTCTGACGTCACTTCTCTCAACGGATCCACAGACTCTCCGCAACAGGCAAACAGCACGGACGTGTCGTCGGAACTCCCGAATTAAGCTACGGTTGCTCCCTTCATCTACTAGGTGGTAAAGTACTACAATTATCAAATTGCACTCTGAATTAAGCATCTTATATCAGCTTCTGTTACTTTCAGTATATCTGTCACATCCGTTGCTGCAGCTGTTCCTGTGACTGTTTAACTTGTTGCTTTCAGAGTTGTGTTTACCTTTTTTTACCAACCAAATATTGCCTGTTATAATACGATCTTCAGTTTGACTTCCTCCTTGTTCCACTATATACTTGCTTTATGAATTATCTTGCTGCATAACAACTCAGCTTATGAACTGTCTCTTATTTAACCTTGTTGTCTGCTTGCAAGTGGGAACACTCACAGTATCTTTCTACAAGCTTCTTTTCATTGATATTTTTATATTGCTACAACTTGACTATTACTCCCAAACTCATTCAAGTGCATTATCCACCACACAGTTAATATCTTTACTTGTGAATGCAACCAGTGATATAACAGCTACTGGATTATAATTGCTACAAGTATTACTTCACTCTGTATCCATGCAGCAGTGACCCTCAGATCAATGAGCAAAAACTAGGTTCTTGATTACATCTAATGAACCTAAGGTTTGCTGTGAGACTGAGTGGTCCTGAAAATAAGGATATTTATTTACATTAAAACAGAATATAACAGAGAGAGAGAGCAAAATAGGGTGAGAGAGAGCAAAAGAGGGGGAGAGAGCAAAAGAAGGTAGAGAGAGAGCAAAAGAAAGGGGAGAGAGAGCAAAAGAGGGGGAGAGAGCAAAAGAGGGGGAGAGAGAGCAAAAGAGTGGGGAGATAGAGCAAGATAGAGGGGGGATAGAGCAAAAGAAAGGGGAGAAAAGAGTGCAAAAGAGAAGGGGGAGAGAGCAAAAGAGAGGGGAGAGAGCAAAAGAGGGTGGAGAGAGTGCAAAAGAGGGTGAGAGAGCAAAAGAGAGGGGAGAGAGAGCAAAAGGGGGAGATAGAAAAAGAGAGGGGGAGAGAGCAAAAGACAGGGGAGAGAGAGCAAAAGCGGGAGAGAGAAAGCAAAAGAGATGGGAAGAGAGAGCAAAAGAGGGGGAAGAGAGAGCAAAAGAGGGGGAGAGAGAGCAAAAGAGGGGGGGAGAGAGCAATATAGAGAAGAGAGAGAGCAGAAGAGGGGGGAGAGGGAGAGCAAAAGAGAGTAGAGAGAACAAAAGAGAGGCGGGAGAGAGTGCAAAAGAGAGGGGGGAGAGATCAAAAGAGAGGGGAGGGAGAGCAAAACTGGGGGAAGAGAGAGCAAAAGAGGGGGAGAGAGAGCAAAAGAGGGGGGAGAGAGAGCAAAAGAGGGAGAGAGCAAAAGAGGGGAGATATAGAGCAAAAGACAGGGGAGAGAGATCAAAAGAAAGGAGAGAGAGAGCAAAAGAGAAGAGAGAGAGCAAAAAAAAGAGAGAGAGAAAAAAAGAGAGGGGAGAGAGAGCAAAAGAGGGTGAGAGAGAGCAAAACAGGGGGAGAGAGCAAAAGAGGGTAGAGAGAGAGAGCAAAAGAGAGGGGAGAGAGAACAAAAGAGAGGGGAGAGAGAGCAAAAGAGGGGGAATCCCAGTGGAAATGAATGCTGCAGTAGAACTCTGCAGCAAATTGTTAACCTCAAATAAAACAGATCAATGCTGCCAATGGTGAAGTCCTGTGAGACTACAGGGTTAATTCACATGTAAGTTGTATACTCAAATACTGCAGAGCTTTACATCACTGGGATCACTTATGCACATTTGGAGTTGGGATTTAAGGGCCGAAATATCATTGTGCGAGCGGACATGATCCAATATTACGGATCATGTCTGCTGCACATCGATAAATGCCGACAGCATACACTCTCTGCATTTATCCTTGCACCAGTAGTTCTTGTGAACTGCTGGTGCAAATTCGCGGCCAATCAGCCGCTAGCAGGAGGTGTCAATCAACCCGATCGTATTTGATCGGGTTGATTTCTGGGGATGTCTTTCAACCGCTGCTTCCTAACTTGTGTTTCCAGTGAGCCATGAGCACAAAGGAGGGGGGAGAGTTGCAAAAGAGATGGGGGAGGGAGAGCAAAAGAAGGGGGAGAGCAAAAGAGAGAGGAAGAGAGAGCAAAAGAGGTGGGAGAGAGAGCAAAAGAGAGGGGAGAGAGAAAGAGCAAAAGAGGGGGGAGAGAGAGTAAAAGACGGGAGAGAGAGAGAGCAAAAGAGGAGAGAGAGAGAGCAAAAGATGGGAGAGAGAGAGCAAAGGAGAAGAGAGAGAAAAAGAGAGGGAGAGAGAGGGTGAAAAGAGGGGGAGAGAGAGCAAAAGACAGGGAGAGAGAGAGCAAAAGAGAGGGGAGAGAGAGCAAAAGAGAAGGGAGAGAGAGCAAACGAGGGGGGAGAGAGAGCAAAAGAGGGGAGAGAGAGAGCAAAAGAGGAGAGAGAGAGCAAAAGATGGGAGAGAGAGAGCAAAAGAGAAGAGAGAGAGAGAGAAAAAGAGAGGGGAGAGAGAGCAAAACAGGGTGAGAGAGTGCAAAAGAGGGGGAGAGAGAGCAAAAGAGGGGAAAGAGAGTGCAAAAAGAGAGGGGAGAGAGAACAAAAGAGAGAGGAGAGAGAGCAAAAGAGGGGAGAGAGAGAGCAAAAGAGGAGAGAGAGAGAGAAAAAGAGAGAACAAAAGAGGGGAGAGAGAGAACAAAAGAGAAAAGAGAGAGAGAGAGAAAAAAATAGGGGAGAGAGAGCAAAAGAGGATGAGAGAGAGCAAAAGAGAGGGAGATAAAGCAAAAGAGGGGAGAGAGAGAAAAAGAGGGGGGAGAGAGAGCAAAAGAGAGGGGGAGCGAGCAAAAGAGAGGGGAGAGAGAGTAAAAGAGGGGTAAGAGTGAGCAAAAGAGGGGGGAGAGAGAGAGCAAAAGAGAGAGGAGAGAGAGCAAAAGAGAGGAGAGAGAGAGAGCAGAAGAGGGGGGAGAGGGAGAGCAAAAGAAAGGGGCGAGAGAGCAAAAGATATATGGGAGAGAGTGCAAAAGAAAGGGGAGAGAAAGCAAAAGAGGAAGGAGAGAGAGCAAAAGAGGGAGAGAGAGAGCAAAAGAGAAGGGGAGAGAGAGCAAAAGAGAGGGGAGAGAGAGCAAAAGAGGGGAGAGAGAGCAAAAAAAGGAGAAAGAGAGCAAAAGAGGGGCGAAGAGAGAGAAAAAGAGGGGGAAGAGAGAGCAAAAGAGAGAGTGGAGAGAGAGCAAAAGAGCGAGGGAGAGAGAGCAAAATAGAGGGGGAAAAGAGAGCAAAAGAGAGAGGGAGAAAGAGAGCAAAATAGAGGGGAGAGAGAGCAAAAGAGAGGGGAGAGGACAAAAAATGGGGGAGAGAGTGCAAAAGAGAGGGGGAGAGAAAGAGAGAAAGAGCAAATGAGAGGGAGAGAGAGCAAAATAGAGGGGGAGAGAGAGCAAAAGAGAGGGGGAGAAGAGAGAGCAAAAGAGAGTGCGGGGGAGAAAGAGCAAAAGAGAGGGGGGAGAGAGGTGTGAGACTGAGTGGTCCTGAAAATAAAGATATTTATTTACATTAAAACAGAATATAACAGAGAGAGAGAGAGCAAAATAGGGTGAGAGAGAGCAAAAGAGGGGGAGAGAGCAAAAGAGTGTAGAGAGAGAGCAAAAGAAAGGGGAGAGAGAGCAAAAGAGGGGGAGAGAGCAAAAGAGGGGGAGAGAGAGCAAAAGAGAGGGGAGATAGAGCAAAAGAGAGGGGGAGAGAGAGGAAAAGAAAGGGGGGGGGGGGAAGAGTGCAAAAGAGAAGAGGGAGAGAGCAAAAGAGAGGGGAGAGAGAGCAAAAGAGAGTGGAGAGAGTGCAAAAGAGGGGGAGAGAGCAAAAGAGAGGGGAGAGAGAGCAAAAAGGGGGAGATAGAAAAAGAGAGGGAGAGAGAGAAAAGGAGAGGGGAGAGAGAGCAAAAGACAGGGGAGAGAGAGCAAATGCGGGAGGAGAGTAAGCAAAAGAGATGGGAAGAAAGAGCAAAAGAGGGCGAAGACAGAGCAAAAGAGGGGGAAGAGAGAGCAAAAGAGGGGGGGGAGAGAGCAAAAGAGGGGGGGAGAGCAAAAGAGAGAAGAGAGAAAGCAGAAGAGGGGGGAGAGGGAGAGCAAATGAGAGTAGAGAGAACAAAAGAGAGGCGGGAGAGAGTGCAAAAGAGAGGGGGAGAGAGAGAGAGAAAAAGAGAGGGGAGAGAGAGCAAAAGAGTGTGAGAGAGAGCAAAACAGGGGGAGAGAGCAAAAGAGGGTAGAGAGAGCAAAAGAGAGGGGAGAGAGAGCAAAAGAGGGGGAATCCCAGTGGAAATGAATGCTGCAGTAGAATTCCAATTGTTAACCTCAAATAAAACAGATCAATGCTGCCAATGGTAAAGTCCTGTGATACTACAGGGTTAATTCACATGTAAGTTGTATACTCAAGAGAAAGCAAAATAGAGGGGAAGAAAGAGCAAAAGAGGGCGAAGAGAGAGCAAAAGAGGGGGAAGAGAGAGCAAAAGAGGGGGGGGGAGAGAGAGCAAAAGAGGGGGGGAGAGAGCAAAAGAGAGAAGAGAGAGAGCAGAAGAGGGGGGAGAGGGAGAGCAAATGAGAGTAGAGAGAACAAAAGAGAGGCGGGAGAGAGTGCAAAAGAGAGGGGGGAGAGATCAAAAGAGAGGAGAGGGAGAGCATAAGAGGGGGGAGAGAGAGCAAAAGAGGGGGAGAGAGAGCAAAAGAGGGGGGAGAGAGAGCAAAAGAGGGGGAGAGAGAGCAAAAGAGGGGAGATATAGAGCAAAAGACAGGGGAGATAGAGCAAAAGAAGGGAGAGAGAGAGCAAAAGAGAAGAGAGAGAGAGCAAAAGAAAAGAGAGAGAGAAAAAGAGAGGGGAGAGAGAACAAAAGAGGGTGAGAGAGAGCAAAACAGGGGGAGAGAGCAAAAGAGGGTAGAGAGAGAGAGCAAAAGAAAGGGGAGATAGAGCAAAAGAGAGGGGAGAGAGAGCAAAAGAGAGTGTAGAGAGAGCAAAAGAGGGGGTATCCCAGTGGAAACGAATGCTGCAGTAGAACTCCAATTGTTAACCTCAAATAAAACAGATCAATGCTGCCAATGGTGAAGTCCTGTGAGACTACAGGGTTAATTCACATGTAAGTTGTATACTCAAATACTGCAGAGCTTTACATCACTGGGATCACTTATGCACATTTGGAGTTGGGATTTAAGGGCCGAAATTTCATTGTGCGAGCGGACATGATCCAATATTGCGGATCATGTCTGCTGCACATCGATAAATGTCGACAGCATACACTCTCTGCATTTATCCTTGCACCAGTAGTTCTTGTGAACTGCTGGTGCAAATTCGCGGCCAATCAGCCGCTAGCAGCAGGTGTCAATCAACCCGATCGTATTTGATCGGGTTGATTTCTGGGGATGTCTTTTAACCGCTGCTTCCTAACTTGTGTTTCCGGCAAGCCATGAGCACAAAGGAGGGGGGAGAGTTGCAAAAGAGATGGGGGGGAGAGCAAAAGAGAGGGGAAGAGAGAGAAAAAGAGGTGGGAGAGAGCAAAAGAGAGGGGAGAGAGAGAGAGCAAAAGAGGGGGGGGGGGGGAGAGAGCAAAAGAGGAGAGAGAGAGAGCAAAAGAGGAGAGAGAGCAAAAGATGGGAGAGAGAGAGCAAAAGAAAAGAGAGAGAAAAAGAGAGGGGAGAGAGAGCAAAACAGGGTGAGAGAGTGCAAAAGAGGGGGAGAGAGAGCAAAAGAGGGGAGAGAGAGAGCAAAAGAGAGGGTGTAGAGAGAGCAAAAGAGAGGGATGAGAAAGTACAAAAGTGAAGGGGAGAGAGCAGAAGAGAGGGGAGAGAGCAAAAGAAGGGGGAGAGAGTGCAAAAGAGGGGGAAAGAGCAAAAGAGAGGGGAGAGAGAGAAAAAGAGGGGGGAGAGAGAGCAAAAGAGAGGGGGAGAGAGCAAAAGAGAGAAGAGAGAGAGCAAAAGAGGGGTAAGAGTGAGCAAAAGAGGGGGGGAGAGAGAGAGCAAAAGAGAGGGGAGAGAGAGCAAAAGAGAGGAGAGAGAGAGCAGAAGAGGGGGGAGAGGGAGAGCAAAAGAGAGGGGAGAGAGAGAGCAAAAGAGATGCGGGAGAGAGTGCAAAAGAAAGGGGGGAGAGAGCAAAAGAGAGGGAAGAGAAAGCAAAAGAGGAAGGAGAGAGAGCAAGAGGGGGAGAGAGAGCAAAAGAGAAGGGGAGAGAGAGCAAAAGAGAGGGGAGAGAGAGCACAAGAGAGGAGAGAGAGCAAAAGAGGGGGGAGAGAGCAAAAAAAGAGAGAGAGAGCAGAAGAGGGGGGAGAGGGAGAGCAAAAGAGAGGGGAGAGAGAGAGCAAAAGAGATGCGGGAGAGAGTGCAAAAGAAAGGGGGGAGAGAGCAAAAGAGAGGGAAGAGAAAGCAAAAGAGGAAGGAGAGAGAGCAAGAGGGGGAGAGAGAGCAAAAGAGAAGGGGAGAGAGAGCAAAAGAGAGGGGAGAGAGAGCACAAGAGAGGAGAGAGAGAGCAAAAGAGGGGGGAGAGAGCAAAAAAAGGAGAGAGAGAGCAAAAGAGGGGCGAAGAGAGAGAAAAAGAGGGGGGAAGAGAGAGCAAAAGAGAGAGTGGGGAGAGAGCAAAAGAGCGAGGGAGAGAGCAAAATAGAGGGGAAAAAAGAGAGCAAAAGAGAGAGGGAGAAAGAGAGCAAAATAGAGGGGAGAGAGAGCAAAAGAGAGGGGAGAGGACAAATATGGGGGAGAGAGAGCAAAAGAGAGGGGGAAAGAAAGAGAGAGAGAGCAAATGAGAGGGAGAGAGAGAGAGCAAAATAGAGGGGAGAGAGCAAAAGACAGGGGGAGAAGAGAGAGCAAAAGAGAGTGCGGGGGAGAAAGAGCAAATGAGAGGGGGGAGAGAGAGCAAAAGAGAGGGGGAGAGAGGGAGATCAAAAGAGAGGGGGAAAGAAAGAGAGCAAAAGAGAAGGGGGGAGAGAGAGAGTAAAAGAGAGGGGGAGAGAGAGAGCAAAAGAAAAGGGGAGAGAGAAAGTTGTACTGCAAAAAATGGCCTGCTGTACTGCAAAAAATGGTCCGTGTACACGGCTTTAGGACTAGTGTTTTAATAATAAAACATTTTAACATTCATCTGAGTTCACTTCTATCTGCTCCTACTGGAGTCTCCCATAGCTTTTATTTCTAGAGCTTGATGTGAAGCTCTGCAGTATGTGAGTATACAACTTACATGTGAATTAACCCTGTAGTCTCACAGGACTTCACCATTGGCAGCATTGATCTGTTTTATTTGAGGTTAACCCTTGGAGTTCTACTGCAGCATTCATTTCCACTGATAAGTAATCCCTGGGATCACTTATGCACATTTGGAGTTGGGATTTAAGGGCCAAAATATCATTGTGCGAGCGGACATGATCTGAAATTGCGGATCATGTCCGCTGCACATCGATAAATGCCGACAGCATACGTTCTCTATTGTAAAATAGAATTTTGTCAACTCAAAGCTTGAGAGCCTGAGAAATTATCCTATGTGCACTAATAAATGATCTATACATTTCTTGTTGTACACCCATGTACCATTTTAAGTATTAAAAAAATAAAATAAAGATAAAAAAAGAAAGTTGACACATTAAATTTACTTGGTCTAATTTTTATTAATTAGTAACCATGGAGAATACCCAATAAGAGGTAGAGATAAGAAGGATGACAATACAAGATGGTTTCTCAGGGGCGGGACATATTGGCACAGAGGAGTGGCAGAAGAGGCAGAGCCCTGGCTGGTACACGTAGCTCTGGTAGATATGAGAGAGGGGCTCTGATGTAAACAATTTAGCTTCAGTTGTTCTTTCAGCTAAAGAACTCTTCCTCCTCCCTTAGTTCTTCCTCTCGCCGTCTCTGTACTTCTAGGTCTTTATTGATCCAAAACTCCAAAAGTTTCCATTTTACTTCTTGTGTGCTGTCTGTCTGCACTGCTTTCTCTTTGGTTTCAATTGGAGCTATTTTACAACAGAAATTAAAAAAGAATTACAAATTAGGAAATCTTACTCTTATAACATTATGTATCTTATGGAGGACTATAAATAGCAATTTTATACATTTCCCCATATTTATTCATATATCATATCACCCATTCATGTTATATAAATGATCATTTGTCCCTTTTATCCCCTCATGGGATATTGCTATGTTTGATATTAACCAGTATTAAAGCACATTTAATCTGTCTTGTATTTTATTCTGATACAGATAGCAATATGACATCTATATCTGTGAGTTCTACCAGACCAGTACAATTCACAATGTGAAAGCTTAACTGGGATTGTTGCTATATAAATATAAAATGTGTTACCTATTTTTGTATTCATATAGTATAACACTAATGAGAATGAATTGCCTACCTAGGGTTAGGTTTATATCATTTATTCTCCATTGTGTGTAAAGTGAGACTTTTTATTTACTATTAGTTGAGGGATCTCGAGTGATTCATTAAGTATTGTGAGGATTATTCCTGTCTTAACTAAAATTTGTTCTACATAATTGATTTTATCAAAGGGACACTGTCAAAATTTAAACTTTTACAATTCACCCTATTTAATGGTACTTTTAATGTTTGTTGCTCTTTTACATATTTATAATTTGCCCCAAGGCCCAAAATAATCCCTATAAATTACATTAAACAAAAGCAACCTTCATTATAACTTCTAACCTGCCCTCTCTCTTTCTTTTACCCTCTCACTGGTTTTTCTTACTAATGTCCTTATCTATTCATTAACCCCTTTACACAGTTTCCTATTTCCTACTATTCTATTTCCTGTTCTTTCCCAGGTGCTTTATTATTATTTTTGTTTTCATTTATGTTTATTTCTGTTGTCTTTTCTCACCTTCCCCTGAGTTTTCATCCTTCTTCTTCTGCACCTTCACCTCCTTCTCTCCTTTCATTTCCTCCTCGTCTTCCTCCTTCTGTTCCACCTCCTTTTTCTCCTTCTTTTCTTTCTTTGTTTTCTTTTTTATCTTCTTCTCCTTTTTCAGAGAAGCTACAAAATAAAAATAAAATGAAATGACATATTCTTGTATATTCTTGTATTAGCCTAATGTGCTAACCCCTAGTCTTGTGCCATACAGTCTCCCCCTATAACCTTCCATATTTCATCCTTACTAATGAGTTACATTTCCCCTCGTATAAACAGCATATAAGTTCTGTTACCTTTCCTGATGACGGGGCTGATGTTTGGCTGCTCCTCATCAGGAAGTTTAGATTTTCTAAACACAGGAAAAACAATATTAAAATTATATTTTTGTCATAACATACTTAGTCATTAACCTGATGAGTTTATATAAAAGGGAAATAATTGTAAAAGATAACAACACAGAGCTTCACACCAGGACTGCACCACAAAACACAGAACAGTTGGGAGCTCTGCATTTAATCTGTATGTAAAACTTACCGGATGCTCTTCCTAAGCGCCCATCCTCCAATTATAATAATTACGAGGGCAAAGACTCCCACACCAGCAAATACGTATACTGTAAAGAAACAGCAGGTAAAACATAATTATTAATAGACTTTACCAGTATTGAGATCATTATTAAGTACAATTAAATAAACGTGGCACATTATATCTTCTACCTTTAGCAGGCCATGTGTTTAACAAGTGTTGTGTTAATAAATGACACCTATGTATCAAGCTGTTTGTGAGGTAATGATGACATCATATGAATTAGAATCTGTAAATGACTGCAGTGACTGACAGAAGTAATAGTTAAAGGGTCACTGAAGTATTATCTGCCAGATAGTATATTAATATAACTGTAGTATATTTTACAGGGCACATAACTAGATGTGTATGAGAGTTATTCTACAATTTTATTTTAATAAAAGCAGTTTTTTATTCGCTTACCTGATTTATTCAGTCCAGCCAGAAATCCTGTAAAAAAATAATAATAAAAGTTAGAAGTATATAAAATAAATGCTTGTTATTCAGATTTTTTTATAATTATTACCAAACTCTCTAAATCTAACACAATTATTAAATAATGCATTTAAACTATACAGCCTGTAAACACAGAATGCATCATTAGACTGACTAGTATTATATCCTTACCATTTGCTAATGCAGTCTTGAATGCCTCACTATTCATTGGTCCCAGAGTCATCCCTATGTACAAAGACAAAATAAAAGAACTATTTTTGCTGTTGTTCTAACATCACACAATTAATGTCCTACATAACTATATAAGTAAATAGTGCACATGCGCAAGGATCTTTGTGAAATGCCTTATCAGTTGATATACAAGTAGATAATGCTGACATCCAAGCCAAGTTATGTGACATCCCTGATTTATTTTTATGTCTGTGACACCTCAAGAACAATATAAATACAACACAATAATAAAACAACTCTTATGATCTGCAGTCTGTGTAGCCAGTAGATAAAGGTGATGTATTGAGTTTATAATCCAAGAAAACATAGTGGGTTCAATCACAATCGTGTAGAAAAATGTATGAAATTACACATCTAAAAAAGTCCCAACAGACTTCAATGATGGTTTTCTGTATAAAAATATTATATACATTTTTCTAAAGGTTTGTAATTGACCCCCATAATAGTTAATTAACCCTCTGTAGCAAGGAGACACATCAGACAGTACAGCCTACAGGAAGAGATTATCTATAACACACTGAAGTCATTAATGAGGAAGAATATATACTTTACCTTGCGGGGTGCTCACAGGTGTACCCAAGACAGTTTGGAATATATAAAGAAATATATAAATCGCCAAGTAGAAACAAGCCATGTTAGCTGTAGTCCACTCTCACAGAAAATGACTGTGCTGACTGGCTGCAGCTGAGGTATAATAGTGAGTGATGTCACTGTTGTATTGTGTGAAGTTGTGATATTGTGACATCATTTCCTTTGGCATCATCTGACCAAACAGATTTACCCACTGATAATTATGAATCTGTTTTTTATAATAGCATAGGGTTTTGTAATCCCTTGTTCTGTAAAATGATATTAATATGTCAAGGAATATTATCTATATTTTATTATAGGGTATAATTCAGATTATTATAGCCTATGGTGAATAAATAATCTTGATTTTATTAAAGACAGGAGGCGAATATTTTGCATCAAATCTTTACTGAATCCAAACAGCAGCAAAGAAAACATAGAGAGAAAAAAATAATAATAGCATAGTAACAAGACTGCACAAATCAGCACACAGCAGTCTAATAAACTGTAATGAACAAGTCCAGCACTTCCTCTTTACTTTGATCATAAGACAGCAGAACCAATCATGAAGAAAACAAACTCCAAAATATCCATCCTAGACCAAAATGGAACAGCGATACCCAGGAATGGAGAAACAACAGATGACCTGGTCCGTAGATAAGGGAGAACATAAAATCCACAGAGTCACTGAAAAGAGAAAAAACGCAAAGTAACAACAATCCCAGTAAAGGAAAATCAACAACAATAACATCATTTAGATAACATTTCCACAAAACAAAATCTTATTAATATATATTGGGAGGGAAAAGAGGGGTGGGAAAATATTCGCCTCCTGTCTTTTATAAAATCAAGATTATTTATTCACCATAGGCTATAATAATCTGAATTTTATGGCAACACAGGAGGCTTCATATTTTGCATTTTTAAAGCACTTACATAAAAAATTTCAAAACAAAATGAACAATTTCAAAAAACTTTCAGAGTCGAAGCTCTGATGTCCCTCTTGAAAACCCTGGGGAAGGAGGGTTCTTTAAATCCCATTTTACCTCTGGGGAGGAGGTTCTATCACCCCTATGTGAAAAGCCCGGGGAAGGGGCTAACAGCCTTCGAGCTGGAGTTATGCCTCTATGTGAGACTAGGAGATATAGGGTCTTCCCAAACCAATTGCGAGGATACAAGAGATTCTGATATTGAGCTACAGAGTTTAGAACAAGTCTCATAGGAATTAGGGGATACCTCTGAAAAGGGCTTAATGATGATTTAATACGTTGGCCATGGCTGATACAAACTTTCAAAGGCAAAAAACTACTTAGAAGAAGGAAGAGGATAGAAAAGAGAAATACACAAGGAAAAGACATTTTCAAAGGAAGAATAAAACTAGGAAAGTAAAGTAAATAAAATCACAATGAGAAACCAGTGTCGCGCTGAGCAGCGGCTCGCATGACCAACCGGAGCTAGTCACTGATCAAGCACGCGACCGCATGGACTCTCAGCACAGCACCGGAGGAGATAGACAAAATACATTAAAGAGATAGTATAGCCAAAACCAATCCAATATTCACCTTTGACTAGACTATCCCTCCAAGGGAAAGAATAGGTAAAAAGGATTAGAAGAGTACTAATATAGAAGCTGGTTAGTACAGAACAGATTAAACAATACTCCTAAGTGAGATGTCCAGGAGAGGGGCATGAGGCCTTTCAAAGCCGCTTGAGGGCGAAAGTGACATCGATACTGGGCTGAAAGAGACTGAAGTGTGGGAGACAGTTCTGGAGTGTGTTGAGAGGGTTTATGATCCACCTCAAAAGAGGGGGAAAGGATTAACTTATTGGGCGACAGCAAAGGTCAAAAAATGTAAGCAAAAAAGACCTCTTTGGAAGAAGGAAAAGTTTAACAGGCTAAAATTTGAATTTCGAATGGCCTAAACGCAGGCTAAATAAAGTTATATTTAATAGAGCCTTAATACAGGCTTAAAATAGTTAAAGAATATAGCCTTAATAGATGAATTAATAGAGCCTTATTTTTATTATTATTATGGGATATTTAAATAGTGTCAACAGATACCGCAGCACAAATTAATACAGGCTTAATATAGCTAGATTTAAAATAGCCTAAAACAGGCTTAAAATATAGTTATATAGAAAAGCCTAAGATGGATAATATATATATTTGAAAAACCTAATACAGACTATTATATCATATAGCTTAAAGGGACATTAAACACTACATAAATGCTAAATAAAATGATGCATTCATAGAAAATATTAGTCTGAGAAAAACATGTAGATGTATTTTTAAAAGTTTAAATAGATGTTTAAACATTGACAAAATAAGTGTAATGTTTTATTGCCTATAAAACAATGGAAGCTGCCATGTAGTAACTTAGGTTACCTTCTCTGCTGTGCCCAATAAGGGACAGTTTTAAATAGGTCACTAGAGTGTTCAGCCAATGACTGTGTGGAATATAACAGTGTTCTGCACTTCCAATTCTAACAGGAACTGAAAAACTCAGAATTTCAGAATGGAATTGCAGGAAAGGGGGACAAAATAAACAATGAAAGTATATAGCAGACTTTTTTAATTATAAATGATTTATCATTTTATATTATTATCTCAAAGTGTTCAATGTCCCTTTAAAAAAACAAAGTTAGAAAAATAGATAAAATGTTTAAAATTGGGGGCGTGTCCTAGCAGCGGTCTGTAATGGCCGCAGATTCTTAGAGCTCCGGCTGAATATCCTAAATCCGCCGATACAGGAAACCTTTCACAGCAAAAATATCAAATCAGCAGCTAGTATCATAGAGATACTCAATATTCAATCATTATTTAAGCCATTTGCTGTATTCTTGACGCCGGATCACGAGATTGGACAAATAAGGCCTGGAGCGGCGGCTCACTGCAGGCAGCGTTTCCCCCCTCGGCAAGCCGAGGTATTTTGCCGGGATCAGGACCACGAGCAGCATATTATCTCTCTACAAATTCCTAAAGAGACTTTGGCTGAGAAAAATTAATTCTAACGGAGGTCTAGGGGCTAATAAATACCTTCTTTCAAAGTAAAATATGGCGGCTGAGAGAGAACGAGATCTGACGACTCGCATGGATAACATTCTTATAAAGCTGGAGGCATGCCTGTTGAACCTGCTCCAAAGAGCCCCCTGGGACTACCTAACGGGTAAACAGCAAACACGCAGTACAAAGAAGAGTATAGACGGAGACTTAGATGCGGCTGCACAGGGAGTTGGTACCGCGGTAACGGGCGCCCCCGTGGAGCCCTCCCTGCAGCTGAAGTATGTTCACGAAAATCCACCTTTGCTCTATACATTGAAACCAAGTCTAAAGGAGCCAATACAATACTCCCCGTCTAACCCAATACTCAAGAATATGACTGCCGCCTCAAATCTTAAAACCCTATTACTACCTAAAAATCGGCTTTCTGAAGAAGCGGGTCAACTCACAGCTACGCGCTTACTTGTAAAATATGTTAACCTACTGCGTGGGTCTGAGCTGATCTGGGAGCAAGAGAAGGTCTCTTGGACTGCTTCTGATACCCTCTGGACTCAAACTTTGCAGACAAACGATCCACTACATAGACTGAATGCGGTTCCTTTATTGTGGATAAATGTCCCTCCCGACCTCACTGAAAGGGGGCCTGACAGATGGGCAAAGCTAGGAGACTTGCTTAGAGCCTCGGAAGCAGGACTGGAAATAACGTAGATAAGCAGGATTTTGACCTAAGTAACTACTTGTATATATAACCAGCTCCTGTATTAGGCCTAGATTTAGAGTTTGGCGGTAGCCATGAAAACCAGCGTTAGAGGCTCCTAACGCTGGTTTTAGGCTACCGCCGGTATTTGGAGTCACTCAAAATAGGGTCTAACGCTCACTTTTCAGCCGCAACTTTTCCATACCGCAGATCCCCCTACGCCATTTGCGTATCCTATCTTTTCAATGGGATCTTCCTAACGCCGGTATTTAGAGTCGTTTCTGAAGTGAGCGTTAGAGCTCTAACGACAAAACTCCAGCCGCAGAAAAAAGCAGGAGTTAAGAGCTTTCTGGGCATAAGAAAGAAATAATTTTTTTATAGCTCGGATCAGATTGCGCATGCGCGAGATGCCGACTAAACATTTTAATTCGATTCATAAAATCTGAATATTATTGGTTGAATATACGGACGATTGTACAGCCCATATTTGTGGGCTGTTTTAGCCTACATCATTAGAAGATTGTATAGAGTGTCCCTTTAATAAGGGTTCATTTATATAATATAGCCTAATATACTTATATTCAAAGTATCCTAATTATACAATGAAGCCTCAATTAGACAGATCTACTATATTCAGGAAAACCTTATATACCGGCTTATATCGAATATAGTCATAATACTGGCTAAAATTACTATATAAATATAGCCTAAAATATATAGCCTGAAAACAGGCCAAAGAACTTATAATATAGGCTCATAAAGGCAAAAAAATAAAATAAAGCCCTAATATAGGTTTAAATATATAGCCTAATACAGGATAATCTCCTTATATTCAATAAACCGGAAGTAGCTGAATATGAAGCAGCTGGATGTATATATATATTATGGAAAATTTGTATGGAATATAAAACTGCGCTCCGATAGAGATGTATTAAGAGCAATTTAGACTGAATAGCCTGTGCAATACAAGCTTCCAAAATGAATCCGTATATATGTGCATACAAAACAATGACAAGTGGCATTAACTTCTGGACGTATATTACTATTTAAGTGAAACAAGCTCCTATATACTCCAAACCAAGCCATAAGAGACAAAATACACACATATGTATACATAAAAACATGTACATGTATACACCTAGACGTGTATATACACACACACACGCATATATTCACCTACACATGCATTGCATACATAAAAACATGTACATGTATACACCTAGACGTGTATATACACACACACACGCATATATTCACCTACACATGCATTGCATACATAAAAACATGTACATGTATACACCTAGATGTGTATATACACACACACACACGCATATATTCACCTACACATGCATTGCATACATAAAAACATGTATAGGAACACACATACACAAAAATATGTACAAATACACACACGCACACAACATAAATATAGCTACATATGCCTACATAAAAATGTGCTTAGGTACATCTAGACACAAAGACCTGTATATATATATACACAGTCACACACACAAATATTCAGCTACATACAGATTCCTGCAGGCTTTTAAAAGGTTAATACTGGATCCTTAGATCAGCATCTGAGTCTATAATACTTTATAGTCTATAACAAGAAATACTTTTTAATTCTGTCAGACCCAGAGGGCCATCAAACCTGGGTCTAACAAGTGAAAGGGCTTAGATTAAAACAGTCTAAAAATCCCCCATATGAAAGATCTGGAAGGCAAGGAATAAAGGATTTTATATCATTAAGTAAGAGAGATTTTTATATAAATAGATAGGTCACTCAGATGGGGCTGCTAGAAAAGGAGTGACACGGCCCTAAAATGACTATATAATCTTAGACCATAAGGCTGACATCATACTAAGATAATACAACACACAAGGAAAAACCTATTAATTGTAGGCAAGCTAGAAAACAAGTTTAGCAAATACAGACTTGTCTACATTTAATATAATGTGCAGTAGAAATAAAGGGGGTCCTAAGCATGGCACCTGATGGAAAGAAGTTCTATGAAATAATGAGTGCTGGCTACTGGCCACACACACTCTGCACACTGTACTAAATAAAGCTTTGCAAGAAAAGAAACAAGGCCTGGAAACCGGCCTAATATACAAACATCATGCAGGCAAGCAGGCTGTAAACCTATTGCCTGTTCCAATATAAAACAAACAATTACATATAGGGTAAGAATATAAAAAATAAAGGGATAAGAATATAAAGAACTTAGGAAAGAAACCATATATAATAGTTTTACAGAAAAGTCTTAAACAAGATAAACAGAATATTGACTAAAGGACCTAGGAAAGAAACCTATATAATGGTTTATAGTATATTCTAAAACACAGATTATTGATCTTAAGCAAAGATAATCACAATACATTAAAATTTGAGGGGAAAAATGAATACATGACCTGCTGTCTGGAAGCAGCAAAGAAAAGAGGAAGTGCTGGACTTGTTCATTACAGTTTATTAGACTGCTGTGTGCTGATTTGTGCAGTCTTGTTACTATGCTATTATTATTTTTTTCTCTCTATGTTTTCTTTGCTGCTGTTTGGATTCAGTAAAGATTTGATGCAAAATATGAAGCCTCCTGTCTTGCCATAAAATTTTATAATTTTTATCATAATACATATGCTACAATACATTGTGATGCTAAGTATCTATACACTGGTAATAATCAAATTATCATAAAACAAGCTATTGAGCTGTTGTTTGTTCCTTAGAGAGCACTTCTTTTTCTGTTTTGTATTTCAGTCTGGACTGACCTTGTTAGGCGGGATCAGTCTGATATACTTCACAAAAGTTCTCCTCTGTGAAAAGCACAATTGGGCTAAAAGAGGCTGCTCCTAGGTTGTAAATCGCCATAGAATAAGTTATTGAGCGCTTATAGAGAGCGCTTCTCTTTCTGTATGTATTAATATTCACATTATCCTCAGCTTCTATAAAATGGTAACAAAAATACTGCCCTCTGAATTGATACTGAGGGCCCTGTTTAGTAAACTGTGGGTAGAAAGATTCCCAAGTAGGGTAACATGTCCGCCTGCATACACAGGGAGAGAAGCATCATTCACTGCTGGAATTTATCATTGCACAAACAATGTCTTGTACATCAAGGTCCACTGCTCTCATACAACCGATTTCATGAGAGGAAGGCTTGTCAATCATGTGTTTTTGTAATGTTTTCAGTCTGTCAGAGGTTAGAAAGCAACATTATAAACAAGGATGGTTCATGGGGGCTGTGTTGGATCTCAGGGCCCTTAACAACTCCTTATCTTCAAGTTCAAGATTAAAGGGTCGATTTATCATGGCCCGAATGGGGCCAAATACCCCTGTTTCTGCAAGAGCCTTCAGGCTCGCCAGAAACACGAGGCATCAAGCTCCATTCAGAGCTTGATAATTCGGCCCCTAGGTGTCTTCTGCTTCTAATCAATCTAATAACACAGGATACATATCTTCTGTGACTAGATCTTATGGATGCTTATTTCACATCCCCATAGCAAATGCAGTTCTTGGCTTTTCAGCAGCAAGTTAGCATTTCCAGTCTGCTGTCCTTCCATTTGGTATTTGTATAATTTACAAATTAGAGAGACAAGTATAACCTAACCCATATTTGGCAAAATCCTTGGCTACAGCAGTCTTTAGTACTGGCTAACTGGCGGCCTAAGGGCTACATGCGCTCCTCTACACTTACGTTTTGCAGCTCCAGGGAAAAATCAGAAATAACAATGACCCACTGATAGCTCAGGGTGCGCTATATCAATATTGCAGGCCCATGCTAAGACTAGCGCACAATCTGGTATTACAGGTCCACGGTAAAAAATAATTACCATGTTTAGCATGGCCAAAATCTCTTTAGCGTACCATATACTTTCAATGTATAGAAAGGTCGTGATAAACATCCCTCATATTACAAATTGTAACTTATTTGGTAGGCTTGAGCTAAAAAATTAGTGAGTCTTAATGCAAAGTGTCAGGGCTAGAATAAAAGTATAAAAAACATCTACGTATATATTAAATATAAAGTTTATGTTTGCTATTCAAATAAATGTATTAAAAAGTGTTTTAAAGGGATATGGTATATAACTGACTGTTTGACATATCTACTGTATGTATTTATATATAACTATATATACATAAATATATATTGTGCTCACTCCTGTGGAGTTATTATGGAGTTACTGTGGAGTCAGCACTGATTGGGTAAAATGCAAGTCTATCAAAAGAACTTAAATTAGGGGGCTGTCAGAAGATGCTTAGATACAAGGTAATCACAAAGGTAAAAAGTATATTAAGTAACAGTGTTGGTTAAACAAAACTGGTGAATGGATAATAAAGGGATTATCTTTTTAAACAATACAAATTCTGGAGTAGACCTTTAAAGGGACATTAAACACTTTGGGATTGTAGTATAAAATGTTAATTATTTGTAATTAAAAAAACCTTTGCAATATATTTGTGTGTAATTAATATTTTCATATCATCTTTAGTAATTTTATAATTAACATTTTTTTTAAATGTTCAAACACTTCACTGCAATCATAAATTAACATTTCATACCCTGGCTCCTCCCTGGAATTACCAAGACACGCCCATAGACTGCCCAACAATACAAAGACACTTGTGACTCCTACTTCTGCATCTCCAGAAACATCTTGACTTTGCAACCCTGTCCGATTACTAAAATCTAGGGAGATATTGTACAAGCTTAAAAATTGATTTGAGCAATATTTCTAACTTTGTATTTAATGGTAATTAACATGTTAACTGAGTATCAACAAACACTTTAATACTGAAAATCAAAGAAGTCAGGGTTGTTGAATCTGAGAAGTTCAAACATTTTTTTCTAGTGAATTGTTTATTTGTAACCTATAGGTGGTGATGTTGTCACACAGATACATTTGAAAAGCTTGGCCATAAATCTTCAACTTTTGCAAAATTAAACTTTATCTTCCCTTCTGAAAAAGGGAAAATAATATTGAATGACCTGTTATGTCTACAACACTGATAGAGAAATCCAGTAGCCAAAAGGTTGAGCGTTAGAGATGATTTAGTGTGCTGTGAAGCTGTATTACAAAAATGTTACTGTCAGAATTTGGTTAAAGGGACCGTCCACAATAGAATTGTTATTGTTTTAAAAGATAGATAATCCCTTTATTACCCATTCCCCAGTTTTGCATAACTAACACAGTTATATTAATATACATTTTACCTCTGTGATTACTTTGTATCTAAGCATCTTCTGACAGCCCCCTGATCACATGACTTTGTATTTATTATCTATTGACTTGCAATTAGTACTGTTATGCTAACTCTTAAATAACTCCTCGGGCATGAACACAATGTTATCTATATGGCCCACATGAACTAGCAGTCTCCTGTTGTGAAAAGCAAGTACAAAAGCATGTGATTAAGAGGCTGTCAATATAGAGCCTTTGAAACGGGCAGAAATTTATAGGTTTAAATGTTATAAAGTATATTAATATAACAATGTTTTGAGTTCAAAGCGGGGGAATGGGTAGTAAGGGCATTATCTATCTTTTTAAACAATAACAATGTTTGTGTAGACTGCGCCTTTAAAGGTAAATAAAACCCAATGTTTTTCTTTCATGATTCAGAAAGAGCATGTGGATTTTAAACAACTTTTTCTTTGTTTTCTTTTTATCTTTTGTTGAACAGCAGGAGCGTAAGCTTAGTAGCTGTCCCATTTCTGGAGCATTATATGGCAGCAGTTTTGCAAGAATGTTATACATTTGCCAGAGCACTAGAGGGCAGCACTATTTCCTGCCATGCAGCGCTCCAGATGCCAACCTCGATATCTATTTCACACAGAATATCATGGGAACAAAGCTCATTTGATAATAGAAAGACATTGGAAACTTTTTTAAAAATGGTCTGCTCTGTCTGATTCCCAAAAGAAAATGTTTAAGTTTCATATCC
Source organism: Bombina bombina (assembly GCF_027579735.1). Lineage (NCBI taxonomy): Eukaryota > Metazoa > Chordata > Amphibia > Anura > Bombinatoridae > Bombina > Bombina bombina. The sequence continues at coordinate 100,896,316 of NC_069499.1, read as the reverse complement.
CTTTAACTGGAGGTTGATTACATTTAGATAGGAGAATTACGCCTAGATTTAGAGTTCTGCGGTAGCCATCAAAAGCAGCGTTAAGGGCTCCTAACGCTGCTTTTTACCGCCCGCTGGTATTTAGAGTCAGGCAGGAAAGGGTCTAACGCTCACTTTCCGGCCGCGACTTTTCCATGCCGCAGATCCCTTACACCAATTGCGTATCCTATCTTTTCAATGGGATCTTCCTAACGCCGGTATTTAGAGTCGTGGCTGAAGTGAGCATTAGACCCTCTACCGACAAGGCTCCAGCCGCAGAAAAAAGACAGTAGTTAAGAGCTTTCTGGGCTAATGCTGGTTTATAAAGCTCTTAACTACTGTGCTCTAAAGTACACTAACACCCATAAACTACCTATGTACCCCTAAACCGAGGCTCCCCCACATCGCCGGCACTATAATAAAAATTTTTAACCCCTAATTTGCCAAACGCACATCGCCGCAACCTACATTATCCTTATGTACCCCTAATCTGCTGCCCCTAACATCGCTGACACCTACATAATATTTATTAACCCCTAATCTGCCCCCCCAACGTCGCCGTTACCTACCTATACTTATAACCCCTAATCTGCTGCCCCTAACATCGCCGACACCTACATAATATTTATTAACCCCTAATCTGCCCCCGCCAACGTCGCCGCTATCTTACCTACACTTATAACCCCTAATCTGCCGACCGGACCTCGCCGCTACTCTAATAAATGTATTAACCCCTAAACCGCCGCACTCCCGCCTCACAAACCCTATAATAAATAGTATTAACCCCTAATCTGCCCTCCCTAACATCGCCGCCACCTAACTTCAAGTATTAACCCTTAATCTGCCGACCGGACCTCGCCGCTACTATAATAAATGTATCAACCCCTAAAGCTAAGTCTAACCCTAACCCTAACACCCCCCTAAGTTAAATATAATTTTATTCTAACAAAATAAATTAACTCTTATTAAATAAAGTATTCCTATTTAAAACTAAATACTTTCCTGTAAAATAAACCCTAATATAGCTATAATAATTATATTGTAGCTATTTTAGGATTTATATTTATTTTACAGGCAACTTTGTATTTATTTAAACTAGGTACAATAGCTATTAAATAGTTATTTACTATTTAATAGCTACCTAGTTAAAATAATTACAAAATTACCTGTAAAATAAATCCTTACCTAAGTTACAATAAAACCTAACACTACACTATCAATAAATAAATTAAATCAATTAACTACAAGTACATACAATTAAATAAACTTAACTAAATTACAAAAAATAAAAAAAGATTACAAGAATTTTAAGCTAATTACACCTACTCTAAGCCCCCTAAATAAATAACAAAGCCCCCCAAAATAAAAAAATCCCTACCCTATTCTAAATTAAAATATTTAACAGCTCTATTACCTTACCAGCCCTTAAAAGGGCTTTTTGCGGGGCATGCCCCAAAGAAATCAGCTCTTTTGCCTGTAAAAAAAAACACAATACCACCCCCCAACATTACAACCCACCACCCACATACCCCTACTCTAACCCAAACCACCCTTAAATAAACCTAACACTACCCCCCTGAAGATCTCCCTACCTTGAGTCGTCTTCACTCAGCCGAGCACCGATGGACCAAAAGAAGACATCCGGAGCGGCAGAAGTCTTCATCCTATCCGGGTAGAAGAGGACATCCGGACCGGCAGACATCTTCATCCAAGCGGCATCTTCTATCTTCATCCATCTGACAAGGAGCGGCTCCATCTTCAAGACCTCCGGCGCGGAACATCGTCTTCCTACCGACGACTACCGACGAATGGAGGTTCCTTTAAGTGATGTCATCCAAGATGGCGTCCCTCGAATTCCGATTGGCTGATAGGATTCTATCAGCCAATCGGAATTAAGGTAGGAAAAATCGGATTAAATCAGCCAATCAGATTCAAATTCAATCCGATTGGTTAATCCAATCAGCCAATCAGATTGAGCTCACATTCTATTGGCTGTTCCGATCAGGGGTGTTAGGGTTAGACTTAGCTTTAGGGGTTAATACATTTATTATAGTAGCGGCGAGGTCCGGTCGGCAGATTAGTGGTTAATACTTGAAGTTAGGTGTCGGCGATGTTAGGGAGGGCAGATTAGGGGTTAATAATATTTATTATAGGGTTTGCGAGGCGGGAGTGCGGCGGTTTAGGGGTTAATACATTTATTATAGTGGCGGCGAGGTCCGGTCGGCAGATTAGGGGTTAATAAGTGTAGGTAAAATAGCGGCGACGTTGGCGGGGGCAGATTAGGGGTTAATAAATATTATGTAGGTGTCGGCGATGTTAGGGGCAGCAGATTAGGGGTTCATAGGGATAATGTAGGTTGCGGCGGTGTCCGGAGCGGCAGATTAAGGGTTAATAAGTGTAGGTAAGATAGCGGTGATGTTGGGGGGGCAGATTAGGGGTTAATAGATATTATGTAGGTGTCGGCGATGTTAGGGACAGCAGATTAGGGGTTCATAGGGATAATGTAGGTTGCGGCGGTGTCCGGAGCGGCAGATTAGGGGTTAATAGTATAATGCAGGGGTCAGAGATCGTGGGGACGGCAGATTAGGGGTTAATAAGTGTAAGGTTAGGGGTGTTTAGACTCGGGGTTCATGTTAGGGTGTTAGGTGCAGACTTAGAAAGTGTTTCCCCATAGGAAACAATGGGGCTGCGTTAGGAGCTGAACGCTGCTTTTTTGCAGGTGTTTTTTTTTCAGCCCAAACTGCCCCATTGTTTCCTATGGGGGAATCGTGCACGAGCACGTTTTTCCAGCTAGCCGATACCGTAAGCAACGCTGGTATTGAGAGTTAAAGTAGCGGTAAATATGCCTGTACGCTCCCTTTTTGGAGCCTAACACAGCCCTTCAGAGAACTCTCAATACCAGCGTTGTTTAGACGCAGCACTAGAAAAAAAACACGCATAGCTAATGCACCCCTTTGACCGCAAAACTCTAAATCTAGGTGTAAAAGTCTTTTTGTGTCGGCACTTACGTCCTCCAATGGACAATAACCCATAACCAATGATGTAACACTGTACAAACAATGTCAAACTGGGGCTAATAAAAGCCCATGGAACTTCCCTCTCCACTCCTCTTACCTCCAAATGGTAAATGGTAACACTGCCAAACCCTCAGACGCCTTTGTACACACTACCGACCTTGTTATCAATTTATCTTTATACCCACTAAATGATCTGGAAAGAAAAGTACTAAGTTATGGTTTTAGTTTTGTACCAGCAGATAATTTTAATATTTTCCAGACATTGGTGTATGTGAATAAATTGATAAGAAATCTCACTCTTAAAAAATATTTTAACACACCTCATAGAGAGGGTCCCATAAGGTCTGAAAATACAGAACAGGGGTTAACTGAAATAGCTTCCACTTTAACATTTCAGGAAGCTTGGGATTTGGAGGCTTTGGAGGCATTGTTCTCGGAAGGGGCATTAAAGTCAGATAATTCAGACACTGATAGAATCGATACAGGTCCCACTTTTCATGGTGCCTCCAAATTCTATCCAATCCATACCAGGGGAGCTATCTTTGAAAAGTTTCAGAGGAGAATTGAATTAGATCTCACGAAACTAGCATATACCACTAATAAGAGAAAGAACTCAAATCTAAGAGAAGTAGAGTTAGCTACTCTTAAAAGTCTAAAAGAAAATAAGCACTTGGTGATCAGATCAGCTGATAAGGGTGGGTCTGTGTAGTGATGGATAAACGTTATTTTATCCAGGAGGTGTTACGCCAATTATCAGACTCAGCCCAATATCAGGTACTTGACTTTGATCCCTCTAACCGATTTAGACGAGAGTTGGAACAACTCGTAGATGATGGTAGAGAAGAGGGTTTTATAGATCTCTCTATGAGTCAATTTTAGTGGTTGAAAATCCAGTGACACCTGTTTTCAATATTTTGCCCAAAGTACATAAATATTTAGCAGAGATTAAAGGTAGACCCATCATCAGCAGAATTGGTTCTCTGTTTGAGCCTCTTTCCCAGTGGCTTGATGAAATTTTACAGCCCCTGGTTAAGGGGTTGACAAGCTACTTAAGAGACACCAAGCAACTTTTGGTGTAATTGGATAGCTTTGCTTGGAAGGAAGGATACAGCTGGTTAACCATTGATGTAACCTCACTGTATTCCTCTATTCCCCACGAAAAAGGCTTAGAAGCATTACAATTTTTGTTTACAAAGGTTTACCAACTTCAATCTAGACTTTCGCACATACATACTTAGAGTAACTAAGTTTTTGTTAACTCATAATGCTTTTGTTTTTGAAGGCGTTCATTACCTCCAAAGGTGTGGGACAGCTATGGGGGAAAAATTTGCCCCCTCTTACGCCAACCTCTTTATGGGTTGGTGGGAGCTGTCCCACATCTTTGGATGCGATTAACGTTGGAAATCCAAAATTGAATATTACAGAAGATACATAGACGACCTTTTGGTTGTCTGGAAAGGTACTCAGGCGGAAGCAATCAGCTTTGTGCATACACTAAATGACAACGAGATAGGAATTAAGTTCACACATGAGTTTGGTAAAAAAAAGTATCAACTTTTTGGATGTCACATTAGTAGGCACAGAGGCAGGGAGTGTAATTACAAAAGTCTATAGGAAGCCCATCACAGGAAATACTCTCCTCCATGCCAAGAGTAATTTATTAGACTTAGAATAAATTGCACCACGGATGAAGAATTTGAGAAACAATCCCTTGAGCTGGAGGAGAGATTCTGTGAAAGGGATTATAGAAGAAGTGAGGTAAAATCTTACAGAAAGAGTATTCTGGATACTGAGAGGATAGAATTTCTTGGGTCTAAAAATAGAGAAGCAGCAAGATTTGATGGTGTATCTTTCAAAATACAGTACAGCAGCCAATACCACCAAGTCTGTAATATCATCAGGAAACATTTAAATTTATTAAAAGCTGATGATAGCTTGGTGGATATAGTGACAAAGGGTTGTAGATATGCATTCAGGAGAGGAACAAGCATTGGTAACTTGCTAGCACCAACACAGCTTAGGACAGAAAACCCTGAAATGTCACCCTGGCTCAGATTTAAAGGGACCTATAAATGTAGCTATTCGCAATGCATAGTATGCGAATATTTACAACAAGGAGAGGGCTTTAGGAGTACTGCTACCGGAGAGTCGTTTAGACATTTTTCATGTCTTAATTGCAGGACGTTATGTTGTCTATTTATTGACCTGCATTGAGTGTGGTATTCAATATACAGGTCTTATGACAAGGGAGACTCGTGATAGAATCAGGGAGCATGTCTCCAATATTAAAGCTGGAAAATTGACAACACCTTTAGTCCAACATTTTAAGTTGTCACATAATAAAAGTGCCAACACCCTTAGATGGACCATTATTGAATTGGTCAAATGTAAGGAAAGAGGTGGTGACAGAGATAAATTATTGGCTAAGAGAGAGGTTTTTTGGTTACACAGGCTCAGGACTAGAGTACCTGATGGACTAAACTCTGAATATGATTTGATCAATTTCTGGGAGTAGTGGTCCTAGGTCTGTGTATCCAATACTTATAATATTTATGATTTTGGTTCGCTTTGTACCCAATATAAGTTGTGTATTTGGTCATTGAACGAACTGTAAAAATATGTCATCTGTAAAACTTTATATTAGCTTAGCTCATATTTAATGTTTCAGAAGTATATATTAGCCTTCAAGAATGGAGTAAACATTTTTTTACTACCATTGTTGGAGGTATATATTTTGTGCTGTACTGAGACACATAAATAGTTAAGAGGTACTTTTTTGACTAGTATTTAATACATTTATGAATTATCAATTTGTATGTTTTTTTGGTTTTTAAAATTCAAATTTGAAAAGCACTATTTACATCAGTATTTTATTCAATTGATTTAGGAGGTTTACTTTGTGTGTCAATATTTATCAAGGTATAGAGACTTGAACCTAGAAGAGTTAACACTATATGTATAAATGGATTGAATTGCCCAACAAGTTAAAGGTGTTGATTTGTACCTTTGGTTCATTGTCCCTATACCTTGACAATATGTTCTATAAATTCCGTTGTATATACATCAGCTGAATTTTTGCATATGAACTGAAGTTTGATTTTGTGAGTTATTGCTATTTGTATGATTTGTGCTTCATACGGTTGTTACCATGGCATTAGTGGGTGTGGGTGTGGGCTCCACTCCAGGTAAAGGTTTTCTATTTTAACCAATCAGTATGCACTATTAGGCATATAAGGCTGATGGTAACCTGAGACTACAGCTACGATTACGGCTTTTTGAGCCGAAACATGTCAGCAGTCAGTCCCTAGAGTGGAGTTCACACCACTCACATCGCCACTGGATATCCAAGTTTTGTATCCCTTATGGGAAAAAAAATTTTTACTCTGCAATAAAAGATTTCTACAAGTTATCACTGCATGCGAGTTCACCTCATTTTGAACATTTATTACATTTAGATAGGAACATACAAAGAAACACTGGTTTTCAATTGACTTTCACCTAGATTACAAGTTTTGCGCTAAACAGGGTGCTAAACTAACGCCAAAAAAGTTGCGTTATTTCACCCTCCATATCGCTGCCATTACAAGTTACTGAAAAGTCTCCTTGTGCGTGCAATATGGTGGCAATAAGCTCCGTACCTCACAAAATCCAAGGGCTGATTTCACGTGCTCGTGCACACTTTCCCCCATAGACAACAATGGGGAGAGAGTGTTAAAAAAACCACCTGAAGTGCGGAATGAAAAATCTCCATAATGCAAACCCCACTGATGTCTATGGGGAAAAAAAGTTACGTTTAAACCTAACACCCTAACATAAACCCCAAATCTAAAAACCCCATATCTGCTGCACGACATCTCTGAACCTAAATAAAGTTATTAACCCTTAATCTGCCGCTACCAACATCGCGACACCTAAATAAAATTATTAACCCCTAATCTGCCACTCCCGACATCGCCGACACCTAAATAAAGTTAATAACCCCTCCCTGACATCACCACCACTATAATAAAGTTATTAACCCCTATTCCGCCGCTCCCCGACTTTGCCGACACTATAATAAAGTTATTAACGCTTAAATTTCCGGCCTCCCACACCTCAGCAACTAAATAAACCTATTAACCCTTAAACCTCTGGCCTCCCACATCTTCGCCACTAAATAAACCTATTACCCCCTAAACCGCCAGCCCTCACATCACAAAACACTAAATTAAACTATTAACCCCTAAACCTAACCCCCCCCCCCCATTTTAAATTAAAATTACAATATAACTATATTTAAATAAATAAAAACTTACCTGGGAAATAAAAATAAACCTAACATTAAACTATAAATTAACCTGGGGGGCGGAGCCTGATCTCACTGCGGCAGGACATGTTTTTGTGAAGCTCCTTAAGCCTGAAGGACTTTACTTTTATTTTACATAGTAAAAATATTACAATCAACAGATTTGAAAGTCTCTTCTGCTAGGACCGGATGGATGCCCACTATTGGGGATCATACAAGTTATTTGCCTATGTTCTTTGAGACAGATATATGATCAGCCCTTACACAGGATTGGACTCCATTTTGCAACTTGCTGTAACTACGCAGCATATCGTTCCTAAGTAACTATCCCTGTGTAGTTGTGAAATATATGGCTGGGGCTGCCGCAATCTTACCCCCCCCAAACCCTGGGGTTACGAGATCCTACTTTAGGATTCTGAAATGATTGCCACCTAAAACCACTCTTGCATTTTAAATAAGGCACCTGAATTGACTGTATCGGTCTGACGGAGAGGAGGATTGACTGTTATGGAGGCCATCAAGATTAAACTGTTAGGGGATATTGAGAGCCTGCTCCTTGATTACTTTGACCGCATGGAGAAACACTTGCTTGGCGCGCTCCTTATCGATCAGGCTCCCGACAAGAATACAGATGTGGCCCAAACCGAACAGCATGGGCAGAGATCTCTGGATCCAGATAGCTCTAACGCAGCCAGCCCAGTAGAGGTAAATCTAACGGAGCGAGGGAAAAAAATCGGAGGTGACATTACCTGATCTGACAGTCTACGGCAGTGCGTGCTGTATGGCTGGCCCTGGCGCGGTGCCGGGGCAGGGAGAGAGAGAGAAGGCAGATGCTGGAGCAATCCGTTCAAGTGCAAGGAGTGACCAGTTGATGGCCTTTCAACATACACCTATGCCTGTTAAGAGAGTCATGCGGGGGAACCTACGGGTGCATCTTACAAATCCCCCTCTCACCAGGATCACAAACTCTAAAACCATGCTCCTGTCGGGCCGACGTAGATCGGGGGTTTCTTCATTCACAGCTCCTGAGAGTAAGTCGGTAGTGAGAGTTAAACAGCTTCACGATGTGTGCTTAAGACAATATCAGATCCATTCCTACAGGATTGTAGCCTCTGTGAGCCCCCAATACAGCAGAGGAATTTCTATTGCACAATTTTTTCAGAGATCTGGAGTGGGTTAAGTAGTTTAATTTCACATTCTGTCCATATGTGAGTACTTTATGAGCACCCTCTGGGACTCCGGTATGATAACATTAACTGTTGGATTTTGGAAGTCCCTCACCAAATAAAGACACTGACATTGCAGTATCTGCTTATACTTTCATCCATATAGATTTGTTAGACACGAATATGGCTATGTTCCATGACCTTCATATATTCATATGACTTTTTACTAAACCTCTACAACGGAAGGTATCAGTATGTGCTACAATTGGTTATAACTTCACCCATATTTGTTTTTGTGCCCCTATTCAGGGAGCTAAGTTTCTTTAATTTTTACACTTGAGTAAATGCCTTTTTTGACCTATGTGATATGTAAATATTAGCATAATTTGTTATAATCTACTACTTAGCTGTGTAAGTATCATAGTCAGATGTAGACTACACCACCTTTCTCCTGCATCTTATTCCTATGTTTATGTTTAATGGATGCCCATATATTTTGCACTGTGATGCCAGACTAGAGTCACCTTAATTTTGCCATCTTATCCCCATTTGTATATATGATTTGAAGCTACTTTTCTGACCACATGTGGGCTGGGAGGGAGGGATTATATAGAAAATAGCTCTAAAGGTTGTACTCTGTTAGTAACAAAAGTCACAATTTATGCTCCTTATCTGTTTGATTGATGTCGAACTGTCAGCGGCCAAGACGGCAAGACATTCTATATTTATGTAAAGTAGGAGCTGTAAAATTCTATTAGAATCTGATGAGTCCCCCGGGACATTGTACAACTGTGACTAGTTATCAATTATTGAGTTAACATGGAGTTCCATATTTGTAAAGCAAACTACACCATAGTTCCTTTAATGCCTATGAGACCGCTGGGATCAATGAGGTATCGCTCTTATGTAATATGCTGTCAATATATGCAAGTAAATTCAGTTGCAGATTTATATATTCTCCCCCATACCCTACCCAGGTTGCACTGACTTTACATAGTGGACATTCTGAGCCACCAGAGACATAATAGTATTAGACCCTTTTGGAATAATAATGATTTATGACGCTTTATTTGGGTATAATTATTTACTTTGCTCCCTTTAGATTAGCAAGCTGCAGATCCTAATTAGATTTTGTTGTATAAAAAATTACATCCGAATATCTTTGTGTGTTGCTCTAGGCGAATGTTACCGTTTCAATTTTAGTTTTTTTTAAATAAGCGTCTATGAGCAAGATCACCCTGGACCTAATGTGTTATATTTCCTACGCATATCATACTATAAAGCACTATAGTTATGTCCCTCTTTAAGGCCATATACTAATCCTCCACATTTGCCAAAGATAACCCTCATAGGCCTTATGTATCCACTTTTACATCCCTCAGCCGCCCTGCAGCTCTTTTAGCCTAGCAACTCGATATCAGTGACATAGACCAATTACTGACCCTTATTAAGTTATATTGAAGGATGCTTGTTGTAAGCAGATGTGAATCATACTCTAAAAGGAAAGTGGCACAGTTTCTCCTCTGCTATTGATCAGGAACGCCTTGATATCTATAGTATATAAAATAATAAAACAGAGTTGGTTATATATTGTTATAAAGTCATGGGTTTTGTTTAAGTTTCTCAGGTTAAGTTCATTTTATAGATTTGAACCCTAAAATTTGAAAATAGAGATTCTCCTCAGGAGATCCAAAAGTGGTCTCCTTGCTTTCAGATGATACCTTTATTGGTTTTGTTTAGAGTGTTATAAGGGTCCAAGAGTGGCCCTCTAGATCATTTTGAAGGTACAGAATGTAATAGGCATTTATTGTATTATCTAATCTATGATTGTTATGGCATGTAACCACACTTTGACTAAACAACCTAATAAGTACTGATTGTATTTGTGAAATGTACCCATCTGTAAAACTTCCATTGACATGTATGCCCTGTTTGCCTGTTAACGAATCTCAATAAAAACAATAAAAAAAAAACAAAAACAAAAAAACTATAAATTAACCTAACCTAACTATTCTAATAAAATAAAAAATACTACCAATTAAAAAATCTAAATTACAAATTTAAAAAAACCTAACAGTACGAAAAAAATTAAAAAATCTACAATTACAAAAATTAATAAACACTAGATTACGAAAAAATAAAAAACACTAAGCTTACAAAAAATAATAAACAAAATGATCAAAAATAAAAACAATTACACCTAATCTAATAGCCCTATAAAAATAAAAAAGCCCCCCAAAATAAAAACACCCCCTAGCCTACAATAAACTACCAATATCCCTTAAAAGGGCCTTTTGTAGGGCATTGCTCTAAGTTATCTCTTTTACCTGTAGAAAAAATACAAAGTCCCCCCAACAGTAAAACCCACCTCCCAACCAACCCACCAAAATAAAAAACCTAACTCTAAAAAAAAATCTAAGCTACCCATTGCCCCTAAAAGGCCGAGCCGAATCCTTCTTCCAATCCGGGCGATGTGGTCCTCCATCCGGTAGAAGTCTTGATCCAAGCGGCAAAGAAGAGGTCCTCCATCCAGGCGAAGTCTTCTTCCAAGCGGCATCTTCTATCTTCTGTCTTCCGGATCCATCTTCATCCCGCCGATGCGGAACATCCTCCTTCCCCGACGGACTAACGACCTTAATTCTGATTGGCTGATAGAATCCTATCAGCCAATCGGAATTCGAGGGACGCCATCTTGGATGACGTCCCTTAAAGGAACCTTCATTCATCGTTAGTCCGTCGGGGAAGGAGGATGTTTCGCGTTGGCGGGATGAAGATGGATCCGGAAGACAGAAGATAGAAGATGCCACTTGGAAGAAGACATCGCCGGATGGAAGACCTCCTCTTTGCTGCTTGGATCAAGACTTCGCCCGGATGGAAGACCTCTTCTTTGCCTCTTGGATCAAGACTTCGCCCGGATGGAGTTCCTCTTCTTTGCTGCTTGGATCAAGACTTCTACCGGATGGAGGACCACATCGCCCGGATTGGATGATAAATTCGGCTCGGCTGAGTGAAGACGACTCAAGGTAGGGAGATCTTCAGGGGGTTAGTGATAGGTTTTTTAAGGGGGGTTTGGTGGGTTAGAATAGGGGTATGTGGGTGGTGGGTTGTAATGTTGGGGGGTATTGTATTTTCTTTTACAAGTAAAAGAGCTGATTACTTTGGGGCAATGCCCTGCAAAAAGCCCTTTTAAGGGCTGGTAATAGAGCTGATTACTTTTGTAATTTAGAATAGGGTAGGGAATTTTTTTATTTTGGGGGGCTTTTTTATTTTATTAGGGGGGCTTAGATTAGATTAGTGTTAGGTTTAATTGTAACTTAGGTTAGGATTTATTTTATAGGTAATTTTGTACTTATTTTAACTAGCTAGCTATTAAATAGTTATTAACTATTTAATAGCTATTGTACCTAGTTAAGATAAATACAAAGTTGCCTGTAAAATAAATATAAATCCTAAAATAGCTACAATGTAATTATTAGTTATATTGTAGCTATATTAGGGTTTATTTTATAGGTAAGTATTTAGTTTTAAATAGGAATAATTTATTAGAGTTAGAGTTAGGTTTAGGGGTTAATAACTTTATTATAGTAGCGGCGACGTTGTGGGCGGGAGATTAGGGGTTAATAATTGAAGGTATGTGGCGGCGATGTTAGGGAGGGCAGATTAGGGGTTAATACTATTTATTATAGTGTTTAGGGGGGTGTTATGGTTAGGGTTAGACTTAGGTTTAGGGGTTAATACATTTAATATAGTAGCAGCGACGTTGGGGGCGGCAGATAAGGGGTTAATAATTGTAGGTAGGTGGTGGCGACGTTGGAGGCAGCAGATTAGGGATTAATAAATATAATGTAGGTGTCTGCAATGTTAGGGGCAGCAGATTAGGGGTTCATAGGTATAATGTAGGTGGTGGCGGTGTCCAGAGTGGCAGATTAGGGATTAATAATATAATGTAGGTGGCGAGGATGTCGGGAGCGGCAGATTAGAGGTTAATAAGTGTAAGGTTAGGGGTGTTTAGACTCAGGGTTCATGTTAGGGTGTTAGGTGCAGACTTAGAAAGTGTTTCCCCATAGGAAACAATGGGGCTGCGTTAGGAGCTGAACGCTGCTTTTTTGCAGGTGTTAGGTTTTTTTTTCAGCCCAAACTGCTCATTGTTTCCTATGGGGATATCGTGCACAAGCACATTTTTCCAGCTTACCGCTACTGTAAGCAACGCTGGTATTGAGGGTTGAAGTGGAGCTAAATTAGGCTCAACGCACCCTTTTCTGAGCCTAATGCAGCCACTCAGACAACTCTAAATACCAGCGTTGTTTGAAGGGTGTGCTGGGAAAAAAAGCAGCGTTAGCTATGCGGGTCTTTACCGACAAAACTCTAAATCTAGGCGTAAATCTTTTAATTACAGGAGATAGTATTTTATAGAATTAATCAGGAAGAGCATCCGGGCCTGGGGCTTTGTTCAAGGAGAGGTCTTGAATTGATCTAGATACTTCTAGTTCAGAGAAAGGAGAGTTGAGAGTTTCAACCATCTCTGATGCTAAAGTCGGGTAAGAAATTTTACCCTAAAAATCCTTGTGATTAAGATTATTTTTAAGTTTTTGTATAAACCTTGGTAGTAATCTGAGAATATGTTCAGGAGCTCCTCTGGGCTCGTTAAAATTTTACCTTCGCTTTGAAGGGAATCAATTAGACATGAACCTTTATCCCTCTTGACTAGACTTGCCAGGAGTGTTCCGGTTTTATTTCCATACTTGTAAAACTTGGCCTGAAATCTCAGTTCTTTTTGCTAAGCTCTATATACAAGAAAAGAGTCCCTTTCCTTTAATGCAGATGTATATTTTGCCCAGCTCTCAAATGTATTCTCTAGTAAATGATGATTATATGCGTTACAGACCTCAAAATTTCCTTTTCCCTTAGTTTAATTTTCTTTGTCCTGTTTATACTGTAAGCTAATATCTCCCCCCTAAGGACTGCCTTTGCGGCTTCCCAGAAAATAGCAGGACGATTGATATATTCTTGATTAAAAGAAACATATTCTTCAAACTTAGTTTTAAGCCAATTTTTGAACTTAAAATCTGATGCCAGATAAAGGGGAAAATAGAACCGACGATTCCTAGAAGCAAGGTCACTAAGCTGAAAATCAATAAAGATGGGAGCATGATCCGATATACAAATAGGAAGAATCCCAGATGTTATTCCCATTTTACACAGCCTTTCATCTAACAAAAGTAAATCAATCCTAGAGAGGGATCTTATGTTACTTAGAGAGGCATGTGAAGTCTCTTGTGTCAGGATTCTGTGACCTCCACAAATCCCTAACCCTTAGATTTTGAAAAAGTCTAGTGAACAGTTTTCATTCTAAATGATCTCTTTTACTTTTAAGACCAAAGGAATTCTGTTTTAACCTGTCTAAGGGATACTGTGGTGCCATATTGAAATCCCCTCCTACTATCAGGTAGCCTTCCACATATGACATAATACTGGCCTGAATTGCCTTCCAATGTCTTAGCTATTTTAATTTTTATCATTAGAAACCTCCCCTCTGTATCTGCGTTGGTATGAAGAACTTCATGATTTAATTTTTTCCCTAGAAGAATCGCAACACCTCCTTTACTTTTCACACTGGAGGAGGCAAAGACTTCTTTGACCCATGAACATTTAAGCTTGAGAACTTCTTCCAGTTTTAGATGTGTTTCCTGTAGGAAAGCAATATCTGTATTTATTTTTCTTAGATGAGAGATTATTGTTTTCCGTTTAATAGGGGATGTAATACCCCCAATATTCCAAGAAGTTAACTTAAATCCACCTGCCACATCCACCATATAAAAAAAAGGAATGGGAAGAAGAGAAGAAAAAAAAATAAAAAAAATAAAACAAGACAAAAAAACAAAGCAAAACAAAATAAAACATAGCAAAAAACAAACAAAAAAAAACAACAAAACAAAACAAAACCAAAACAAGACAAAATAAAGCAAAACAACACAGAACTCAAGCCAAACAAAAATAAGACAAAAACAAAACAGAAATAAAACAAAAATAAAAAACAAAAACAAAACAAAACAAGACAACAATGTTTCCCATACCTAGCCCCAGCTGGCCGTGGATCATCCAAGGCCCCAGGGACAGGCCTCACAGGAATTGGCATATTTAAAAACCTTGATGGAAATAAGCTGAATTAATAAATACTAATTGCAGTCACTATCTTATCCCGGGGAAAGCATCTGAACAATACATTTTTCTGCTTCCCTAGCTGTTTCAAAAAGATGCGTGTGATTGTCAATTATTATTTTCAGTCTGGCTGTATATTAAAGAGTAAAAGGAAATAGCTCTACGATTAGATATACTAAAATATTAAAATATTTAATAACAATATCACAAAACAATGTAAATCATGGATCCATGAAGAGCAATAAAAACAGTCAACAAATAAAAACAATGTGCAAAGAAATGGTCGACAGTAGATTTCAGCAATAAATAATCAAACAACAGACAATTGTTAAATTGGGTATTGAGAATAATCTGAATTAAGCAGAATTAAGCAGAATATCACGTGTCCAAAAAATTTGTCCAAAAATTTGTGTAAAGGTATAGAAAAAATACAAATATAAAATCAAAATAAAAAAATCATCGTGAAAAATATCTCAAAAGGACAAGGAAAAAATAGTGTCTTGGTGAAAATGTTTTCACCAAGACACTATTTTTTCCTTTTCCTTTTGAGATATTTTTCACGATGATTTTTTGATTTTGATTTTATATTTGTATTTTTTCTACATCTTTACACAAATTTTTGGACACATTTTTTGGACACGTGATATTGTGCTTAATTCTGTTTAATTCAGATTATTCTCAATACCCAATTTAACAATTGTCTGTTGTTCAATTATTTATTGCTGAAATCTACTGTCGACCATTTTTTTGCACATTGTTTTTATTTGTTGACTGTTTTTATTGCTCTTCATGGATCCATGATTTACATTGTTTTGTGATATTGTTATTAAATATTTTAATATTTTAGTATATCTACTCGTAGAGCTATTTCCTTTGCCTCCAGATTGGTAGGCGCTTGGGGGTTCCCCTCTCTCTATCTGACTCTTATTGGTGGTTACTAGGTACACCCCTCCCCCGAGCTATAGGTTACAGAGTAGGCGCTAGTCCCATCCCTTTCACACTTGTATATTAAAGAGTAGCTCGGTAACCCTGATTGATTAGTTTGGTGCAAATTGGGGCCTGTTCCCTCCTCTTAGCTGATATCTCAGCTGAGAAATCTTGGAAAAGCATTATTTTAGCATCACCAAGGAATATAGGTTGATTTTTTCTTAAAGATTGTAATAGTAAAAGTTTATCTTGGTAGTTTAGTACTTTGGCGATGATTGGCCTAGGCCTGGGGTTCCCTTTCTCAGTTGTTTGCCACCCTAGTCTGTGGGCTCTTTCTAAGACTATTTGTGGTTGAGATTGTGGGATTTGTAAGAGCTGTGGTATTGTGACTGTTAATAGCATGTTAAGATTTTAGTATTGTTTTTCTTCTGGGACCCATATCACTCTAAGATTATTCCACCTAGCGCGGTTCTCTAAATCTTATAGCTTGGTCTGTGCTTTTAAAAGCTTGGAATTTATCATTTCTATCTTTGAGTTATGACCTCCCATGATGTCCTCAAGGTCAGAAATTCTTTGTTCTGCCTCAGACCGTCTGTTAGAAAATTGACGTATTTCAGTTGTAAAGGAAAGGATGTCCTGCTTAATCTCATTTTTAAGAACGTCGAATTTAGGAGTCAAGGCTTCGGATATACAGTACTTGTAACTAATGATTGTAGATCTATTGGTTTGTTCATCTGCGGTGGGTTGGCACTGATGGAATGTATGTCTGCAGAGGTTTCCAAGGTGGCCTTATTTCTTTTATCTCTTTGCCTTGCTGCCATAACTGAAGGAGAAGTTTTGGCATGTGTAGTGAGAAATTTATCCATGTATCGTTGATTATATAATAAAGATGAGGGGTAATAAGTACCCCAAGTGATGAAGAGGCAACCAAGGGGAAAAACCGAAGGTGGGAGCCCCACAAGGTGAATCGTGCGAGAGAAAAATGGGAGGAAAGTGACCAGTGGGGGAAAAAAAAGGAGAAAGGGGGTGAGTGAGTTACAATACGTGTGGTTGCGTGTTAAAATTGGTATTAATAGCCGAAGCTGTGAAGGGTATTCTTAGTGATAGACGAAAATTCTAATCAGTTAGGGAGATTGGCAATATATTTTATTTTAGTGGCCCCACAGCAGAGCGCAGAAGCCTTTAGGGATGAATGTCTCGTCCTGACAATGTGTCAGGAGTGGTTTTTATTTATTAAATACCTCTTGCCTAGATTACGAGTTTTGCGGTAACAAGGGTGAGGTATTAACTTGCATGTTATTCTCACCGCTCACTTTCATGCAATGCTGGTATTATGAGTTTTCAGAAACCCGGTGTTAAAAGACATAAAGTGAGCGTACAGCAAAATCATAATTATCTTATAACAAAAGGTGTTTGGGATGTCACAATAAACATCTTATTTATAATTGTTATGAATGTTAGTGACATCTGGTCATCTGATATGGTACTATTAGTTTACGTCTTTCAACAAAGGGTACTAGCAGTGATGTCGCGAACCTAAAATTTTCGGTTCGCCAACGGCGGACTCGAACTTCCGGTATTGTTCGCGAACCCGCGAACCGCGCGAACCGCCATTGAATTCAATAGGCAGGCGAACTTTAAAACCTACAAGGACTCTTTCTGGCCACAATAGTGATGGAAAAGTTGTTTCAAGGTTACTAACACCTGGACTGTCGCATGCTGGAGGGGAATCCCTGGCAAAACTCCCATGGAAAATTACATAGTTTATGCAGAGTCTGCTTTTAAGCCATAATGGGCCTAAATCAACTAACATTCCCAAATTGTTTGCAATAACGTGCTTTAAAACATCAGTTATGATGTCGTATCTATCAGGTAGTGTAAGGGTTACGGCCGCATCACAGTGACAGAGCAAACTCCAAGTTTTACGCACCGCAATCAACCGCAAACAGTCCACTTGCACAACCACGAGATAGATAGATTTGATAGATAGATACATAGATAACATAGCTCAATCAATGCAATATACATATGATCGATACACTGTACATAGCTCAATAGATGCAATATACATTCGATCGATACGAATTACATCGATCAATAGATGCAATATACATTTGATAGATAAGAATGTTATCGAATCAAAGATGCAATATACATTTTATAGATACGAATGACATCAACCAAAATATGTAATATACATTTTATAGATACGAATTACATCGATCAATAGCTGAAATCTACATTTGATCGATACGTTTGATAGTTCGATCGATTTGATATATAAATAAATGGATTTGAAATATATATAATTTCCCTGACAGAGTATAACAATAAGACATGCGGTCTGTGACCTGTGGTGTGTTAAGTAGTACTATTCTTAACATTTTACTACAACCTGTTACTCCCCCTATCAGATGAGGTCTATATGGCCTTCATTTGTGGAACCTGGAGATGGAAGAAGATGATTGTTCTGTCCTCCTACTTCAAATTTGTCAGAAACACAAGTGGCTGTCTCAAAACATCCCGGACAGAAGATAGATTGATAGATAGGATAGATAGATAGATATACATAGATTGATAGTTAGATAGAATCGATAGAAGAGAAATAGATAGATTTGTTAGATATATAATTACCCTGATAAAGTCTAATAATTAAACATGCGTTCTTGGACCCAACTAGGTTGTGTTAAGTAGTACTATTCTTCGCACTTTCAGCCCTGTAACTCCCCCTATTGGTGGAGGTCTATATGGCGGTTATGATTACCCTGACAAAGTATAACAACAAGACACGCGGTCTGGGACCCATGGTAATTTTGTTGTGTTAAGAAAAACTTTTCTTATCACTTGAATCCCTCTTAGCCCCCCTTTTGTTGGAGCTCTATATGGCCTGCATGATTAGCCTGACAAAGTATAATAATAAAACATCTGGTCTTGGACCCATGGTAATTACGTTGTGTTTAAGTAGTACTATTCTTATAACTGTAATCCCTGTTACTCCCCCTATCAAGGGAGGTCTATATGGCCTGCATGATTACCCTGACAAAGTATAACATCAAGACACACGGTGTTGGACCCATGATAACTAGCTTGTGTTAATTAGTACTTTTCTTAGCACTTTAATCCCTGTTCCCCCCCTCTATCGGGGGTGTTCTATATGGCCTGCCTGATTACCCTGAAAAAATATAATAATAAGACATGCGGTCTGGTACCCATTTTAACTAGGTTGTGTTTTAAGTACTACCATTCTTAGCACTTTAATCTCTGTAACTCCCCCTATTTGGTGAGGTCTATACGGCCTGGATGATTACCCATACAAAATATAATAATAAGACATCTGCTCTTGGTGTGAGACCCATGGTAACTATGTTGTGTTAATTAGTAATGTCCTTCGCATTTTAATAGCTGTTACTCATAGTCACCCTATCGTGGAGGTCTATATGGCCTGCATGATTACCCTTATAAAATATAATAACCAAACATATGCTCTGGGACTCATGGTAAGTAGGTTGTGTTAAGTAGTACTGTTCTTTGCAGTTTAATACCTGTTACAACACCAAATGGTGGCAGGTCTATCTGGCCTTCATGATTAGCTGCACCCAAACCCCAAAAAAAGCTGAGTGGTCTTAGACTAACACCCATGGCTAACTTGGTTGTTTCAATTAGTACTATTCTTAGCACTTTCATCCCTGTTACGGGTGGTCTACATGGCCATCATGATTAGCCAAACAAAATACTACAATCCAACCTTTGCTCAGTCTTCATAGGCCCTTCATTGGCTGTTTTTTGATAGTACAGTTCTTATTATTTTTATAGCTGATACCACACCGAATGGTGGCAGCTCTATATGGCCTGCATGATTAGCCGCACCCAATACAAAAATAAATCCAAGCGGTCTTGGATTAACACCCATGGCTAACTCTGTTGTTTCAAGTAGTACTATTCTTAGCACTTTCATCTCATCATCCCTGTTACTTCCAGGACTCTCAGTGGTGGTCTACATGGCCATCATGATTAGCCTTACCAAATACTACAATCCAACCTTGGCTCAGTCTTCATAAGGCCCTTCATTGGCTGTATTTTGGTAGTACTGTTCTTATTAGTTTAATACCTGATACAACACCGAATGGTGGCATATCTATATGGCCTGCATGAATAGCCGCACCCAAAGCCAAAAAAAAGCCAAGCGGTCTTGCACTAACACCCATGGCTAACTCTGTTGTTTCAAGTTCTACTATTCTTAGCTCTTTCATCTCATCCCTGTTACTTCCAGGACTCTCAGTGGTGGTGGTCTACATGGCCATCATGATTACCCTCACCAAAATATAACAACAATACGTGCGTGCAGGGAACCATGGTAAGGTTACTTCCTTTCACAAAATCGAGTATAACAGTTGCAGGCAGAGGTTCTGACCCTGCATTATGGCTGCACCTCTCCCTAAAAGAGGCATGCGTTACAGAGTCTGTGGGCATGTATGCAAAGAGCTGGCCTGCCTAAAAAGAGGAGCAAGGCTGTACAGGTTGTTCTACTTCAGCCGTTTTATACGCTGTCCCACGGCCATGACCCTCAACAACCACAACAGAATGAAACACCACATATGCCATCCTTTTGAACAACAGAGTACAGGTATGGCATTGATTTTAGTTACACAGCGATATTTATTATGAACCGTGAAATTGAAAACAAAAACATGATTGGACACCCAGTACAGTACAAGTCGTTCTTCTTCGGCCTTTTTAGAATAGTGTTCCGGACCCCCAACAAAAACAACAGCAGGAAAGAGGACATATGGCATCCTTTTGAACAATAGATGACAGGTAAGGCATAGATTTTACAAAGCCATAGATAATTTTTTTGCAACTGTGAAATAAAAAAAAACATTGATTGGACACCCAGCACACTTCTTTAATGAATAATAGATTACAGGAAAGGCATTGATTTTAGAAACCCAGAGATCATTAGTTGCAACCGGGAAATAGAAAAAAACATTGATTAGACACCCAGTACACTTATTTATCCTTAGGCCTTTTTAATAAGAGGATCCCGGAGCCTCAACCAAAACAACAGCATGAAAGAGGACATATGTCATCCTTTTGAATAATAGATTACAGGAAAGGCATTGATTTTAGAAACCCAGAGATCATTAGTTGCAACCGGGAAATAGAAAAAAACATTGATTAGACACCCAGTACACTTATTTATCCTTAGGCCTTTTTAATAAGAGGGTCCCGGAGCCTCAACCGAAACAACAGCATGAAAGAGGACATATGTCATCCTTTTGAATAATAGATTACAGGAAAGGCATTGATTTTAGAAACCCAGAGATCATTAGTTGCAACCGGGAAATAGAAAAAAACATTGATTAGACACCCAGTACACTTATTTATCCTCAGGCCTTTTTAATAAGAGGGTCCCGGAGCCTCAACCGAAACAACAGCATGAAAGAGGACATATGTCATCCTTGTGAGTAATAGATTACAGGAAAGGCATTGATTTTAGAAACCCGGGGATAATTTGTTGCAACCGTGAAATCTAAAAAAACATAGATTAGACACCCAGTACACTTCTTTATCCTTAGGCCTTTTTATAAGAGGCTCCCGGAGCCTCAACAGAAACAACAGCATGAAAGAGGACATATGGCATCCTTGTGAATAATAGATTACAGGAAAGGCATTGATTTTAGAAACCCGGGGAAAATTTGTTGCAACCGTGAAATCTACAAAAACATTGATTAGACACCCAGTACACTTATTTATCCATAGGCCTTTTTAGCAGAGGCTCCAGGACCCTCAATAAAACCAGCAGCAGGAAAGAGGACATATGGCATCCTTTAGAAAATTAGATTACAGGAAAGGCATTGATTTTAGAAACCCGGAGATAATTTGTTGCAACCGGGAATATGAATCAAACAAGGGACACCCAGTACACTTCTTTCTCCTTCGGCCTTTTTATAAGAGGGTCCAGGACCCTCAAAAAAAACACCAGCAGGAAAGAGGACGTATGGCATCCTTTTGAACAATAGAGTACAGGTACAGCATTGATTTTACAAACCCAGAGATAATTTTGGTCAAATGTGAAATAGAAAAAAAAATTGAGTGGACACCCAGTACACCTCTTTCTCCTTAGGCCTTTTTATAAGAGGGTCCAGGACCCTCAAACAAAATACCAGCAGGAAAGAGAACA